>NW_007246463.1:975003-981110 GCF_000164805.1 Carlito syrichta
AGAGATGAGGTCTCACCAAGTTGCCCAGGCGGGTCTCGAACCCACGGGCTCAGGCAATCATCTCGCCTAGGCCTCCCAAAGTGCTGGGATTACAGGCTGAGCCACCGAGCCCGGCCGAAAATGCCTTTTCTTCATCACCCTTCATTCGTCATCAAAGAGAATTCTGATCTTGTCACTCGACTTAAAACAATTTCATAATTTTCAGTTGCTCTTGATTAAAATCCAAAACCTTGATGTCGCTTTCAAGGCCCTGTGCAAACCAAGTTTCTCCTTGACTCTGCCACCTCCCCCAAGTTGCTTTCTATGTCATGCATTCTATACCAGCCACCCTGACCTCCTGTCTTATGGGGATAATGCCCAGATGTCTCCCAAACTCAGAACATTTACACATGTGTTGCTGTTTTTTCAGGAGCATTTTTGCTTTTCAAATGCCCATTTCCAAGTCATCCTTCATATTTCAGTAGAAATACCTCATGGATGTTTCCCTAACCCAGCACTATGTCCCTCTAAAGCCAATTTATACTTGCTCATTTATTTTAAAAAAAAATTGTAAGTATGTGTATTGAATTTAACTAGAATAAAGACAATGTAGATTTACAATTTTCTCATTTTACTTAGCACAGTAATTTAAATGGAAAGAACTCAATATCTGTTTGTCGAAGGTAAAGGGATTGAGGTAGAAGAGAAAAGAAGAAGAATGCCCTGATTCTTGGTAAGGCATCAATTAAAGTGGAAAGAACTTGAACTGGAAGGGATACTAATGTAAGAGACAGAGGTTTGCATTCTGGGCACAAAACTTCCATTTACTCTAAGCAATATTTTCCAAGTACATTCAAACACAGGCTAATTCCAGGAAGTACTTCTCAAATGCATGATACTGTGGACAAGGAAGTTAAGCTGCACTGCATTTTCTGCCTCTTAGAGATTCAGTGTTTATTAGGAGCTCCCATTAAGAGCTCTAAGAAGTCTTCTAGTAAAAATATCTATTCAACAAAGCTCCCCTTTTTCCCTAGAATACCTAATAATACTCAGAAGTACTTCCTAAGAAACACTGTCCTAGGGTATAACAAGTCTCTTCCACCTCCTTACCTAGTTTTCCATAATTAGAGGTGTGTAGATGAAAAAATCTCATTCTGCATTTTTTTTTTCTGGAAATAGTCTTACCTTTGAGGGTTTTGTTTTAAGTCGAGTGAAAATTAGTATTTAAAATCAGAAGGCTTAGGCCCCTCTTATAATATAGGATTTACATAATTTTGGATAATTGAGGCATCAATATTTAGGAACTTGTAGTATCATGATAAGTGACCACATACTTCCCACCTAGAATTTCTTTAGTCTAATCATAGTGACATAGACCAGGAGTTTCCAAACACTTTGAGCCCAATACTTGTGTATGTATATAAATAAATACCACATAATTCTTAAAACTATGACTGGACTGGAGCTCACCAAGGGATGGTAAAGCCTGGGATTGCCATTCAGGAATAAGTGACAATGCATTTAAAGGCTTACTGTTTGCATTTACCCTGAAAATGACTCCTCTGCTGTTTATTGGATGTGCCTTCTTTGGGTGATTAGAAAGAACTGAATTTGGAGGCTTTGATGAAGATATTGGAATGTGAACCAAGGATTTATCTTTATAATTTTTGTGCTGGGATGAGGTGTTGCATAATCTACTCGTATGATGGTGCTAGATTGAGCCTTGTCTATTTCACATTGGCCTGAGACCTCAGGAAGATAAAGTTACAAAAGTACATGGCTCTCCTAGAACAGTGGTCCTCAACTCTTTTGGTACCAGGGATCAGTTTCGTGAAAGACAATTTTTCCATGAATGAGGGCAGGGGAAATGAGGTGTTTTCAGGATGATTCGAGTGCATTACATTTATTGCGCACTTTATTTCTATTATTATTACATTGTAATATATGAGTATAATGAAATAATTATGCAACTCACCATAATGCAGAATCAGTGGGAGCTCTGAGCTTGTTTTCCTGCAAACTAGATGGTTCCATCTGGAAGTGATGGGAGATAGTGACATCCAAAGTATGTTGCTTATGTCCAGTTTACTTTGTAGTCTCATTTTGCTTGCAGTCACTGCAGAAAACCCTGCCTCACAAAGATGGATGTTGGAAATGGAAGCAGGTTTTTCAGTGCTGATCTGACAGGAGGTGGAGCTCAGGTGGTAATGCAAGTGATGGGGAGCAGCTATAAACACAGATGAAGCTTCGCTCTCTACCCTACCACTCACCTCCTGCTGTGTGGCCTGTTTTCTAATAGGACACAGGCCAGTACTTGTTCATGGCCCAGGGGTTGGGAATCCCTGTCCTAGAAGACCAAATTACAAAGACTGTCTGATCATTGAGGGCATTAACCTACCAGGGGTTCAGAAAACAGAAGTCATGAAGAATCAGTTCTAAATTGTATCCTGCTGTGTTTTATTCAAGGAGAATCCTGAAGAGTACGTTAATTCAATATTAAGAAAAATAACAACAGTGCCTGTGTCGAACATACTGGTTGTATTGTACAGCCAACTTAGTTTGATCTTCTGTTCTAGCAGATACTACATATATAGAAGCCCTTAGAGAGAATTTGTCAAAGATTCATATGAAGTTAGGAGTTTGAAAGTTCTTTGAGTTCCATAGTCATTTATCGTTAGATAATAGCACCATGATTAAAGAGCAGTATTGCAGATTGGTTAGAAATACAGGTCTTGAAGGGAGACGGAAATGGATCTGGCATTTATTTTCACATTAAACAACTTAAAGGCTATGTGATCTGAGACAAGGTATCTTGAAACTACCATGAAATGGAAATAACTGTTCAAACTCAACTCCCACCTTGAAGTAAAACATTCAGCACTGTGATGCAATGCTTAAAGCATAATAAGCAGGAAGTTCTTGTTGTTGCTATTTGTATTATTTTTACTTCCATGGAAGAAATGAGAATCATCTGTAATCCATAGTGTTTTCCAGGTATGTAACTGAACCCTAAATTTGCTCTTCACAATATTTCATATAGACCCACTTAACTATATTAAACCTAGCAACCATATGTAAGCTGACAACTTTGATTAAGGAATTTTCAATTTGAACTTGACTTAATCTTTAGTTCAAGTGGAAAATCTGGTAGTAAGGTTTTCTCTCCTCTGCAGTTCTGTCAAACACTGTGATCCATGGAGACAGAAAGGGGAATTAAGCCAAGGAAAAAACACCATAAGTAAAAACTTTATGGAATTGAACCCAGAAGCAACCATGAAAGAACTGTAGAAAAAAAAAAATGCAGTCAACACTGCAAAGCCAAAAGATTCCTGCATCTTGTATTGGTTGAAAATGAGAGTGAAATAATTTACACAAATTAAAATTCTTAAGGATAATGAGTTACAAATAACACACCCATCAATCTTGATTTTAAATGATATTCTAGAACAAACATTTACGTTCTAATGCATGTGGACAACTTTGAAATTGTCAAAGTTCTCCACTGGAGATTGGGTTAAAAATTAATCAGCAATAAGTTTTATGGATTTTATGGGTTGTATTAGTCTAATCAGCTGCTAACCCTGCAGGGCCAAGGGCTGGAATTAGAGTTGTCAAGATGAAGTGAATTGGAAGTGGAACTATGAATCAGTCCTTTTCCTCAAAACAGAACATAGCTCTTTAAAAAGTACTTTTTTCTCCTTTACAGAGAAGGACCCAGGCTTCATAATCTAACGTGTTAAAGTAGACTTACTGGTTATTCTTTAAAGATCTGGAGCAGTCTATGAAGCAGGCACAGAACGGTACAGAAATAGCTTCAGCAGAGATTTGATCCTCCAATTCATTCTCTGCAGAACTTCAACTGGCCATGTTTTCCACCGTGATAACATTTTCTCCACCATTCACATCTGCAAAGCATTGTACAATAGGATCAGAAAAATAACACTCATTGTGATTTTGTTTTCAGGGTCTAGGAGATTCAGATTTCTTAACTCTTTATTATCCTGGAATAATCAAGGCTAAGATGGCCTCCTGAAGAAATTATTTTGTTAACATGAAAGTGTGGTTGATGGAGAACACGTGTAAAAGTTTAGACTTTAACAAACCAACATCACTTCTCATGCGTGCAATAAAGATGGATCATCATCAAACACCTTTTATGGGACAAGTTAAAAATAGTGCACACACAGTTTGCACCGGTAGATCTGGTCATCTTACCAGGGTAAGTATTGGATTAATTACCCTAACACCCTCCAGGCAAAACTGTAAGGACTTATGGTTCCTAACAAAATGGGGGTCACAGGAAAGCCGTTTAACTCAGTTCCTAACATAAGCTATTTATGAAAAAAAAAAAAAAAAACCATTGAATTGTTTCTTGCATGAATGCAATAAAATATTTTTATTAAAAATAAAATCAGTGATAGGGGAAAAAAAAAAAAAAACAGAAAAGGAGAGAGAATGTCCCAAAGCAACCAAACATATTTAACAGAGATGGAGCCCATTCTATTTCCCTGGGGTGAAAATGTGTGGTTAAACATATGAGAAAGATATTTCACTTGAGTATGTTACCCATCATAGTGGCAACAACAGGAGCAGCTACAGAAAACGGCCCATTAGTTTTTCCATAATAAACTCTTTTTTCACTGGTACACCCTTGGGATTCTTTGACATTACTTCAATGAAGTGATTGGTGAATAGCTTCAATAATTGGAACTCTCACAATCGGATATTAACATTTTCCTTGTCACCTTAGCATATGCTAAATATTAAGAAATTTGATTATAAGGGCATCCTCTCCAAGGTGTGTGATTCCATAAGACAAATTTGCAAATTCAAAATGCTTGCTTTATTTTGGCATCTTAGATTTGCATTCATTTCTCAAATTAGCATGTCAAGACACCTATTCCGTATAACTTTATCATGTTCAAGGAAGGACTAATGAATGAACGCTAACAGCTCCCAGTTGGAGTTTCCACTGTGTCTCACTTATACCTCAGGCAATAGCCTCTGCCCAAGGGAGTTCTCTGAAAATATGTGCTCTAAAATGTACAAGCACAAATGAGAACTGGATGGAAGCCTTCACTGAGGCAATAACAAATTTTTAGCACTTAATTGTGGCAAGTGTCAGGAAGAAGACATGGTTTTATGCTAAAAGGCAGTCACAATCTAATATAGAAGCCAGGCACTTAAGCAGCATAGTGAGGCAAGTTTAATCAGAGAAATATACAACTATTTAAGAAAGAACGGAGAGGACATGTTTTGTGCATGCCAAAACATCACTTGGAAATTTTTCTTAAAGTTAGAGGGAGTGTGAGACCTCAGCTGACTTAATGTCCTCTCTGTTACAAGAAGACTGAAGCCTACAGAGGATTTTATTTATTTTTTTTTTTTTGAGTTGGAATCTCACTCTGTTGCCCAGACTGGAGTGCAGTGGCCGCTCCCAGCCACCACAGCCTTGACCTGCTGGGCTCTGGCGATCCCTTCCGCTTCAGCCTTCCAGGTAGCTGGAACTACAGGCGTGCGCTACCACGCCTGGCTAATTTTTGATTTATTGTAGAGATGAGGTCTCGCCAAGTTGCCCAGGCGGGTCTCGAACCCGCGGGGCTCAGGCAAACTACTCACCTTAGCCTCCCAAAGGCGCGGGATTACAGGCCGAGCCACCAAGCCCGGCTTCTACAGAGGATTTAAAATGACCCGTGCAGGTCATTTTAAACACATCTCCAGATCTTAAACCTAATGTTCCATTGACTACAGCAGACACCTCTTCGGGAAATACACGGGAGCACGTCCCTAATTCACAAGATCAATTTGTACATTATTGTTCCCTTTTCAAAGACTACAATCACATAGACAGAGATGACAACTGATTTCCTATTTACTTTCCCCTTCAATTGTGCTATTTAATAAAGGAACCATTGCTGAGAAACCAGGGACTTGGAAATAGTCTAACTGAAATTCTAAGAGAAAAAGCCAAAAAGAAAAATGGTCATTGTATTAGGTACATGAAAAAATAGATGATAGCTTTCCCGTTAAAAACATTTTTATTTTTTTTTTGAGTTGGAGTCTCACTCTGTCGCCCAGACTGGAGTGCAGTGGCCGCTCCTGGCCACCGCAGCCTCGACCTGCTGGGC
>NW_007246463.1:981383-997312 GCF_000164805.1 Carlito syrichta
GGGCTAGGGCAATCCACTCACCTCAGCCTCCCAAAGGCGTGGGATTACAGGCTGAGCCACCGAGCCCGGCTAAAAACATTTTTAATAAATCTTACAGAATGGATAAGATTCCTCAAGAAAAAAGGAAAATGAAAAGGAAAGACACCGTAATCAGAAAAAATCAATGAGTAAGTAATATTATTCAACAAATATTTATTGAATACTTCTTATGTGCCATGCATAATACTGGATCCTAGGGGCTGTATAAGAAATGTCAAATTAATCAAATAATTATGCCATAATTCAACCCAAGTCAAGTGCTCTGAGACAAGAACTTGGTTCTGTGAAGGGTCATGACAAAAGTTTCCAACCTAGCCTGTGGGTCAGAGAAATTTTCCCATACAAGTTAATATTTGAGCTGAGATAAGGGATAGATAGGAATTAACTAGACTAAGTGAATGGGGCGAAGAAAATTGTGTCTTGACAGGCAAGGCGAGGAAATGGTATGAGCTGGGGCTTTGAGCCAGAGACCATACCAGCAAATATTCAGCATTTAGGTTTTTTAGGTAGCTGATTGCGTGAATGACCCCAATTTGTCACATCTCCCTAAATCCATGTCCTTTTGCTAGTGTCTTACCATAATGATTCTGAGCTTGGCTTGTGACTGGCTTTGGCCAACAAGACAGTAACAAACTAGACCCAGGCAGGTACTTGAAAAAGCACTTGAATGCTGCTACTTTCTTTTCTTCTACCTTGAGAACACGTGTGGGCTAGCCTGCTGAATGAGGAATCTGAAGGACAGCAGTTATCTCTACCCAAACCCAATCTGGTTCACCCAGTCGCCAGCCAAACACCTGGGAGAGCCCAGCCGAGATCAGCCAAGCAGCCCAGCTGATTTGTAACTGGTCAATAAATCCTGCTGAACCCTCTTCACATCAGCAGAACTCCTCAGGTGAGCCCCGAAGGACCACCCAATTAATCCACAGATTTGTTAACTAAATAAATATTTAATGTTTCAAGCCACTAGGATTTGTGGTTATAGGTTAGGCTGCATAAATATAGTTATAGATAACGGATACAGTGGTAAATGTGAAAAATGAATTGTGTGGTGGTATATGGTGTGCACAAGAGCGGAATGATTTTCAGGCTATTGCAATAAGAGAAAATGGAAGCTTGAACTAAGTGATCATAATATAAAGACAGGGCACAGAATCGAGGGCATTTAAATTTAATTTTCTAGAAAATGGTGAACTACTGAATACTTTCAGCAGACAAATAGTGACATGAAAAATTTCTGCTAATTTTTTGGCCATGCTTTCATGAATGGATTAGTAGAAAGAGAGTAGAGACACAGAATGTTAGGACAAAAATTGGAAGAAAGAAAGAAAAAAGATTAAATACCAGAAGAGTGTCTCTTCACTATCTAGAAACTAACAAACAGCCTGTTTCAAAGAAATCGTTCTGAGGTCTATATTCAAAAATGCTTTCTCATTCTCAAAATAGAGATGCTCTTTCTAGACATCAGTAGCTTCACCCAAGACCCTTTCCAGTCTAATCTCAATTAGTTGGTGACTTGAGAGTGGAATATACTTCAGGAGTTAAAAAAATAATAAAAAGCAGTCCTATGAATAAGAAATTAACATGAAGATATAAACAACGCAAAGGATATAAAATTAGTTTTAATGTCTACTTTCCCATTGCTGACAATGGCTCTTCAACAGATTAAGAAACTAATACCATCAACAGGTCACTCCTTTCTGACTCTCCAAAATATTTCCAATCCCATCCTGACAAACATAATAGAAATTCTATTTTATAATATATACAGACATTATATTCCCTCAGTAAGTGTGTAACCATCCTGTGATATTTACAAGTCTAATATAAAATAGGAACTCTGTAGGAGGGTAAACAATGGTTTTCTTCTTATCTCTATCTGATGCCAACCCCTCTATTCTTACATGTCTCTTCTTACTAAAAGTCATCACGCCAGGACTGCGACTATCACGCCAACAATTCTTCCCTCTTCCTCTCGCGTTAATATCACTGAAATCAGCATACGCATATACAGTTATGTCTAAATTCTTAAAGAAATTCTCTTGCTCCACCTTCCCAGTCACTTATCTATCCATTACTTTGTTGTATTTGTTGAGAAATTCAGAGGGAGTTATCTATTCTAATTTTCTTTCCACTTTCTTTTAAATCCACTCAAGTCATACTTACGCTTCCATCACTCCACCAAAACTGTTCTCATCATGTTTACTACTGATCAGTGGCCGCTCTGAGCAACACACCTAACCTCCTTGATAGATCTTTGTCATTTTATACCACCCACTCCCTTGATTTTCATTTTTCCTCACTTGTTTCTCTCTCTTAATTATTGGGTTTTCTTCTCCCCAACCTCTTAATGTTGGGAGAGCCCCCACAGCCCTGTTTCTGTTCTCCTCTTCCATTCATATCTTTGGTGATGTCATCACACCACATGGATTTAAATATAATCCATATGGCAACAACTCACATAACTGCATCTTTAGCCCAGGCCTCTATCCTAAATGCCACGTTTGTATCTCTGTTACATAATACATAATTATCCACTTGAATAACATCCCAAAATCAACGTGCCCTGAAATAAACATCAGGTTGCTTTACCTGGAACCTTCCATGACTTGGTTGCGAGGAACTCCATACATCTAATTGCTCAAGGTAAAAAAAAATAGCTATTATTAATCCTTTGACTCTTCTTTTTCTTTCAGATTTTGAATCCATCTTACCATTTCTTTCTAATGTGTTTCACCTTGTCTTTGACATTCTATTCCCAACAGAGTACTGCTTTTAACTTTTAAGATAAATTATATCATTTCTCTGCTCAAAACCATTACAATGGCTTCCATTTTCAAGCAGACCAAAAAAAAAAAAAAAATTATTTAAAAGTAGTCAATGGCCACTGCCTCTGTACCTGAATCCAGTTATCTCTCTGAACCCATCTTCCAATATACTTCCTTTGCTTACTCCACTACAAGCTACAAGGTCTCATTACTTTTCTTTGAACTTGATTGACCAGATTCTTACCTTAAGAAATTGTCCCTACTTATGGTTTCTTCTTTGAATACTCTCCTTTTACACATATCCATCGATCATTTCTTAACTTTCTTTGAATTTCTGCTCAAATGTCACCTCAGTGAAGCTCCCCTATACTCAATATTCAATATGGGAGTCTAACCCCATCCTGCAAACCCTGCATTCCTGATTCTTTTTGCTCTATTCTTACTTGTTTTCTTTGTTTTGCCATATACATTACCTATGGACACACTAAATAACTTATTTAGTATGTTTATTATTTATTTTGTCGCCTCCTTCTTGAATGTAAGAACTGTGAGGTCAGAAATTTTTGTTCTATTCACTGAGGTAGTCTCAAGAATAAACAAAGCATGGTACATAGAAGACACTAAGTAGGTTATATGTTGAATGAATAAATGATACTCTGAATTATTCAAAATGACATGTCCCACCTCTGTCACACCTGAGCCGCAGGTATGTGCTGTAAGTTGTGTCTGTGGTTGCAATAAATGCTTTTTTTTTCTTGGATCTTCTATCAGAACAATTTTTCAACACGCATTGAGACATCCTTGTCTCACTTTCCTCCTTTTTAATTTAACTGCCACCCATTATAGTCACTTTGTGTGCAATACAGGGACTTTGCCCTCACCGAATATAAAATGTAGGAATAATTGACAGTACTGTATGACCTGTTGGGTATGGGGAATTTACAATGGCACATAGAAGTCAAAACCCAATGAGACAGGACAGAAATCTCGTTGAGTGATTTACTCAGAATTACACAGTGAGCAGCGACAGAATGGGAGAATAGGTATAGGATTTCTACTTTCTGGGGAAGGCTATTTTCACTAGAACTTATGGCTTAGAATCTAATTCAAAGTTCCAGAGATTATTGGCTTGCTTTCAACAAGATCAGACCCCTGATACTACATGCTCTAGGTGTTGTGTTCTGCTCACCGTAGATCCACATTGGACCGTCCCCATGGTTCATACACTCATTCCCCTGTCTCTCTCAGTCCATTCAAACTGAGGACCCAAGGTGATTGAGTCAATGTATTTTCTAGCACATCTTTGTAACAACTAGTCTGATTGTTGTGTGTGTGTGCGTGTGCACGCACATACTCAAGGAATGTGGAAGAATTCAAAGAAATCAGAGGTGATGAGGGATTGTCTATGGGAAAAAAAAAAAAAATGAACAACCTACTGCCTCTAGTGAAAAGCACACTTCAACTTTGCAGTTCCACCTGGCTTCTTCTATTGTGTATGAGTGCAAGTTCTTACTGTTATTTACATTTCCCCGGCATTTTACTCAAGATTCATTCTCTGCTCAGACAGTGAATCCTCACAGAGCTGAACCAGCTAGATGGCAGAACATTTCAGCTTTCTCTGCTTTGACACCTGATTCTCATCTCAACCTAGTGTTGATTGTTGTAGTTGCGCAATCATAGGCCGAAAGAAAACCTTAGAATAAATGCAACTAAATGAATGAAAAAGCAAATAAGATTAAAAAGTGGGCAGTTCTCATCATTAAACAATGCAAATGAATGGTGACTAATGCAATAAAACCAAATAGCAGAAAGGAGATTTTTTTTGCAACAGTTTATTTTCAATATTTTAAGTATTAAACATTGCTACAAGTTTGAAACCATTATTCACTCATGTTCACATACATAAACTATCCAGTAGATGCTTATTTTATGTAGAATATTGGATTCTGTTAAGGTTTAGCTAACTATTTATTTCAAAGGATGACATTTGCAGCAACAGTGTTTGAAACTTCACTGCAGTGATTCTAAATTTTTCAACATATATCTGAAGGATGTGGTTCCTATGTTCACAACTGCTCAAGGACCATGTTATTTCCTTTTTTAAAAAAATCCATTTTCGAGTAAATTGTCCTCTGTAACACATGGTTACCTCTTCCCAGTTTCTCTCAATGGTCCTGTCTTCTGGTCCAGAATTTTCATGCATGACCTATGCTAGAAAAATAATTAAATCTCTTATTCAAAACTTTAACTCATTTATTTAAATAATGCACTTGTGTAAAGCACGTCCCAAATGTCTATCCATGCCATTGTTTTTACAAAGAAAATAAATTCCTATAAATGAAACAGCACATATGCATGATTTTGTAGAGTAATATCATCCTTCATGCAAATAAATGCAAAACATTTTGTTAGTAATAAGAGTGAATATATTAGATTTTTCAGACTCATTTTGATAATGCTGCCTTAACCACTACATTCACTATCATATGGTCTGTAGAAAGATGGCTGATATTTTATATATATTTTAAAGAAAAGGGTGGACTTTTTTTTATTTACAGGACACTACAAGATATGAAATTCTACACAGAAATAAGAAACTCATTCAGAGGACAAGTTTCAGATAGTATGTACAGTACAATTTTGGTGTAATAAGTGCTACAGACAAGAAGTTGCATATTTTTTAATGAAGTCGATGCCAACAAATTAGTAACTGACAGCCTCTGTCCTCTTGCAATGTGGTTCAATACCAGCAAGTATACATTATGGGACGTAAGGTAAATTTAATAGAAAATGAGTTTATTCTTCACTTTTGCATTGACTCACCCTATACTGAAGTTGAGTTTTAGTGTCAGCTCTCTTTTCTTCCATTTATTTATCTTTAAAAGGGTCATAGTGGTACTTTTCAACAGCAGTGTATGGTTAAATACTAAGTAAATAATAATGACCCTTTCAAAATATAATGCTCTAAAATCAGAGTGCTTAAAAGTCTATTTTTTAAAAATTTCAGATAGAAATTTTTACTGAATTAATGTTCAATTTGAAAGAGTCCTACAAAGACAGTCCATTTACCTGAATGCTCTTTCCAACATTAACACAATTCCAGGTATGGTTCAGTTTATTCTTTTTGGTCTAGCAAGCAAAAATATTTTTAAATTTTTTAGGTATAGATTTCTAGGCACAGAAATCTGGAGTTTTGAAGAATTGTTTAGTCAAGCCTAAAATGTATATTTTTAAACCAAGGGAAAGATCTCAGTGAAGTAGAAATAACGATAAAAAACATGGCTATTGATGAACCATGCACTATGAGTAGGTTAGAGAATGTGTCTGATGTGTTTGTGGCTGTGGTGGAGGATGACAAGCTCAAGGGCAAAATTTAGGAAGCAAGAGTGTGACTGTTAGATCAAGTCTTAGGCCACATCATGTGGCAGAGTCTTGGTAAAATTTCAGGGCTGGCGAAGGAAACAACTCGAAGAGACCCTGACTACAACTTAAGGACATTTCTAGATGGAGAGAAGGAAAATGGAGGGGCTGTTATTAAATGAACTTTTCTGTGAAAGAGGAAGAAGTGAATTAATCTGCTGTGAGTGATAGGATAAAGATGCCAGGAAGAATGCCATTTGGAGGCTACTACAGAATGATACAATGATTATCAACGTGCTTGTATGAAGCAGAATTAACTACTTTTGTAATGGAACCATTTAAAAAAATATGTCTAGAATATATTGTTTTCTTAGATTCTATATTCCTTATTAACAACATTGAGCTATTTAGTTCATTTTTAGATATTCAATTAATACTGTCATTTAATGTTTAGATATTTTTGGGAAACTAACGTGCTAAATAACGGATTGTTAGATTTACATGCCTTCTGTAAGCCACATTACGCCTGGAGTATGGCGTCCAGTTCCAAATGAATGTGACACTTGTATGGCCATTGACAAAATACAACTATCCACAGAGGAATCAGCAGGATGTTAAGGGTTCCAGCCGTGCCATTTGAGAAGTAATTTAGGAAAAGAAAGCTCTTCTTCCTAAAGAATTAAAAATTATAAGGACTCTTAAAGGTCATGTGCTCCAACTGATTTGGGGAAGTTTCAGATTCTCCAGAAGAGGCAACAGAGAAGTTTTCACTGTCCTTGCTGAAACGAGTTCTTCCCATGAGATTTTTTTTTTTCTTATCTCTCTAGGAACAAAGGATCTGTAGTTGAGACAACTAGAAGGGGGAATATAATTCGTTCTTTCTGTCTCTAAGACTGTGATGTTTATATTTAGCTATATAACAAGCATCTCTCTGTTCTAAAGAACAGAGTATTTTTTGCCTGGTTTGCAAGCTTCTGATGTTTTACTCCATGCCATATATCCTAACTTAATTGTTTTTCATAGTATAATCAAGCTAATCTTCTCACTCCATTCTATATGTTAAATAACAGATTATTTTTCCGTCTTTAGTGGCTAATTTGAGTTTCTATTGCTATGTAACCAATCACCCCCAAAACATGGTAGCTTAAATTCATAATTCCCACCCCACCCCAGACTCAGTGGATCAAGAATTCAGGATGCAGCTGGGACTTTTTTGACTTAGCTTCATTTAGGGTCACTCATTTAATAGTCATCTTTCAAGAGTAAAACATAAAGAGCACATTCTTCATAATTTCTTCATTGCGATATGCTTTCTAAATGCTCTAAATAGTTTCTTACTGATGGGTGTTTACATTGTTTCTGATTTTTTTTCTTTTTACTTTTGCTAACATTGCTATAATTAACACCCTTTCCAGACCTATCTTAGTCTCTGGTGGATAAAGTGTATGTGGAGAATTGCTGATTAAAATATAAGCTCATAAATATTAGTACAAATGGATGAACTAGCCAATAAAAAGTAGTTCGGCCAAGATGAGTTTAGAAGACGACTAATATTCCATCTCCTTCTTATTTCCATTCTGTTGGTGAAGTATATCCCTGTTATTTTAATTTGCATATATTTGAGTATTACTGGGCTTGAGCATGTTTTATATGTTTAATGGTCATTAGTAGTTTGCTCTCTGAATTATCTCTTTGTATCATTTTTTCAATTTTTATTGGGTTATTTTTTTATTTTGTGTGATATATGCAGACAGCAGGATACAATAAAGACATCAAGTATTTGACAATGATAGCAAATAACTTTTCACAAATAAATTCCCTTAAATTTTTTTTTTTTTTTTTTGAGTTGGAGTCTCACTCTGTCACCCAGACTGGAGTGCAGTGGCCGCTCCCGGTCACCGCAGCCTCGACCTGCTGGGCTCCAGCGATCCTTCCATCTCAGCCTTCCGAGTAGCCGGAATTACAGGTATGCGCCACCACGCCCGGCTGATTTTTTTTTTGATTTATTGTAAAGATGAGGTCTTGCTGCCCAGGCGGGTCTCGAACCTGCGGGCTCAGGCAATCCACTCACCTCAGCCTCCCAAAGGCGCGGGATTACAGGCTGAGCCACCTAGCCCGGCAATTCCCTTAATTTTTTTATAATATCTATTTTCATATGAAATGTTTAAAAGGTTTAAAGTAAAATTTGATTTTGTTTTATGAGTTCTGGATTTGATTCATACTTCTCAATATTCTGATTTACCTAAATTTTCTTTGAGAGTTTTTGCTGCTTTATGTTTTATATAAATATTCAATCTATTTGGAATTTACTTTCTTGTATGCCAAGATGGAATTTTCATTTTTCTCAAGTGGACAGCCAACGGACCCACTACCATTTAGTTAACAGTGCATCCCTTCATAACTAACTGAAAAATCAAGTTCACTGTCTCTTGACTCTACACTACACCACAATTTATTTGTTGCTCCACCACAAATACAAAGTTCTTTAACTTCTCTAGCTTTAGAGTATCTTTTAATAGCTGGGTAAATGTTTCTGTGCTATTGTCAAATTTTCTGGGTTTTCTTGAAAATGTATTCCTCTAAATTACACTTAGAAAAGAATTGTTTACAAATGTATCAGACAATGCCACAGCTTTTTATTGAATTATTTTATAGGTTAATTTGGGGAAAATAGTAATTTTTATAATATTTACTCTTCCTACCCCAAAAAACGATAACTTTTATTTTACATTTATATATGTTCTTTTATAGTCCTAAGCTTTTATGGAGTGTTTTATATAGTTATTCTTTTATTCTGCAATAAAATTTCTTATTATATTTTCTTTTTGCATTTTCTCTTGTGTTATTGCTGTTACATAAGAAAGTTATTACTTTTTTACATCATCAAAAATATTTTATAGTATCAAACTTTTGCATTAGTCAAATATTGGAACACTTTAATGACTTAACTAATTGACTTAATTGTTCTTTCAGCTTGCCAGTTGAAGAACACATTGTTTAAGTAAACAATTATATTATGTTTGAATAATGATAATTTAGGTTCTTCCTTTAAATTATGAACAGTATTTATTTACTTGTTTTAGTACATTGGCTAGATCTTCTTGACTAATATAAAATAAATTTTAATCAATTTAATACTTATTAAAATGTGTCTTTAAAAAACATTTTAATTTTCTTGGAATCTGTGAATTTATAATACAGTACCAGGCGCTGTAATGATTACTCTTGTGTCGAGTGAAAATTAAAGATCGTTGGCCGTTTCTTAAGTAAA
This sequence comes from Carlito syrichta, assembly GCF_000164805.1. NCBI lineage: Eukaryota > Metazoa > Chordata > Mammalia > Primates > Tarsiidae > Carlito > Carlito syrichta. The sequence continues at coordinate 990,819 of NW_007246463.1, forward strand.
ACTTGTACTTCCAATTAACAATATTTCAGGAAATCATTAAACTGAGAGGGAAAAAAAAAGCATTGCCTTCTTTGGCAAAATGGTGGCTTCCCATCTGAAATTTGTAGATTATAATTTTCTTGTTTGGGCTTTATTTTATGTTTGTCTTTCTTGGATAAAAAGAAGAGTTTTAAAAAAATCAAGGGGAAAAAATAGATTAGGAGGAAAAGCAAGAACTGAGGCGGAGGAAGCCACAAACAGAGCCGGAATGAAATTATAAGAGATACTAATAATAAAGAAAAAGAGAAATCTGTGGATGGGATATGTTTATTTAATAATTGGTGGAATGCCTGGCACATAGAGAGCGCTAACACACATGGTTAAATGAATGAAGAATCAGTGCAAATGAATGGATTATGGGTCACAGAGAAAGTCTGTGGAAGTCCAGACAATTCACGCAGGTCCATTAGCGTCTAACATTAAGATATTCACTACCAATCTCAGTGAATATGAATCAGTCATTTCTCCATATCTGAGAAAAGTAACTCATATTTTAAGGCTGCGTATGGTGGGAGGGCAGAGATCTTGAACAGGACAAGAAAAATAATTATTCAGTTAAACTGATAAAGCCCTTAGTGTTCCTATCTGTCATTCTGTGAAGTCCTTTTAAAGAAGGGAATATGTTAGTTGATGACAAGGAAGATTTCAAACTATCTGCTATTGGTTCAAAGTTGCTGTGATCAGTAATTACGATGATACTTTAAACAAATGGAAATAAAAAAGCATCCATCATGTAAACCTCAGAATCCTTTCTTTGAGGCAAGACTACAGAACTTACTCACAGGAGCAATTTGTGTAAGGAAAGTTACTGTCTCTATGGCACCACAGGAGAAACCTTCTAGTCAGAACTAAAAGAAATGTGAGTGTCTAAGATCACTGCATTGAAAAGCACATTTCTAAGCCTCAGTGACTTAATAATGCCTAAATACAGACTTTTTGACCAGGAAGGTTTGGAGCAAGAAATGCACTGATGATTCAACCAAGCTTTAGGGTACTCGTTTCAAATGTCACAGTATTGTACTCCCATATAAAGCAGAGATGGAACATCAAAAAGTAGTAATTGCTACAAAAAGTTCTGAAAAACTAAAACAAAATCCTGTGGCAACAAACTGTGTAAGGAGATTTCACACGCCCTGATTTACTCATAGCTGTGGGCTTTCGTCATGCTTTTCATATGGTGCATTAGTTCAAACATCCCAGATTACTGAAATGCATATTATTGATGTGAGTAAATTTCTGTATAGACTTTTTTTTTTTTTTTTTTTTGCTAAATTTTGTTGTGTATTGGAAAAACACGGAGATGGGAAAAACAAGTTCTATGCTTAGCTATGATTAACTCAGTGCCTGTGAATATATCATTTGTATATGTTAATTTCTCTAGGACCCCAATGTGAAATGACCTGTTTATCTTTAAGGATGATCCTAGCAGACCTTCCTCAGCTAGGTAAGACCAAGTGACAGTGGGCTTTGACATAGCTGAATACTGAAAACTGAACTTAGCTGGGGGTAATTGAACCAAACTGTGAACTAAATTGTGCTAAATTTATTGAATTCTTAGTCAAACCATCGACTTGAAAATTTAGAAATCTAAATGAAAGAGAAGAATGGAATAGGGCATAGGTCGAGACAGGAATGTGATTAGGAAAAAAGACAAGACATTCTACCTGGGCCAGAAAAGTCATACGGTTAATGTCACCCTACTTAATAGGTTAATTCAGGGCACTCTGAAAGCATTATTTGGGTGTCACTTGGGGTTTGTGTGGGAGAGAGTTACAAATAAAAATGTTATATCAGTGCTAAAAACTGATATCCCCCTTCTCTAGAGTTGTCATGCATAGCCGTCAAACCAACAATCCTCAGTGATATCTGGAAAGATTCCAAATCACAGGTTGTATTCGTTGGGTTCGGCTGGGCTAAATAGCCTACCACCTGCTCTATGGTGGGTTGCAGTGAGGTAATTACAACAGACTGGGAAGGGACAGTGTATAATGATACCCACTGGCTTTATCTATATGACCAGGCGACAACAAAATGGCCCTATAATGGTAAAATGAACTCTAGCCCAGTCGGTTTAGTTTTCTTGGCCCCATCCGTTGCCTGTTTAGATTGCGGGTACAATCTGTTTGAAACTGCTGGAGAGACCTGCAGGGAAGTTCTGAATCGACTGTGTCAGGGTAATCTGGTTGTGTTCTGTCAATATGGCCACCACCGTCACTTCAAACTCTGTGGCATAACTGTTGAATTGTGGGAAACTCAAGTAGGGGGGACGGGGCCTTGGCATGTGATCTAGATTGTGCTATTTATTATGTGTGAGGTTGCTGGGAGACCAGAAGATTAATAGAAAATACTCACTTGGAATCATAATGGAAGATTTCTCAATCATCCTGGGGAAAGATCTATACCACACGTTCACACTTGGGATCTAAGGAAGGGGAGAGGGAGAAAACAAAGCCAGAAGTGGGAAGGCGAGGGTTCAATATATGTAAATGTTTCTACATAAGTTGATATAAAACACATGACTCCAAACGACTTCTAAAATGCTTGAATTCTATAAGACACACACACACACAAATGAATGATCTGAACACCATCTGTTTGTCCTTTTGGTACATGTGGTAATGGTCACTTATCTGACTACCTGTGGATATGGAAATGTGTTTGAAATGATGAAGGACCCTCCGCTCTACTATAATGACAACTACCAGTGACATTCGTAACCTTAGCAGCGGGTTAGAAACTATTTATGTCCACTCCCATTAAGAATTTTACCTCTTTGACACATCCATTTGGTTCTGTTTGAAAAAGAAAATCATTAGTCTGACCTAAAACCACAAATGAAGACCAACATCTTTCAAGTAATTTGCATATACTTAACTATTTATGAGTTCCCTGCTGAGCATCAAAGGCGGTTATCAATCTACCTACACCCCAAACTTCTATAAAACATTCACTTTCTGTTAAAAGCAGGCTCAGGACCCTCGAAATGAAACCTGAGGTCAGAAACATACGCGGCAGTACTTTCTTTTCCTTGGGGAGCATTTTGGCATTTTCTGCAATGAATAAAGTTTATTCATTCATTCAACAGATATTTCTTAAGTAGCTATAATGTGCCCCGTTTCAGATACAGTCTAATTTTGGAATACGTTTAAATCTTCAATAGGGTTGTGTATTAAAATCAATCTTACTTACCAACATCTATTTTTTAAAACCAGTATTCACAATAATTCCCTCTTCTTACCTTAATTTAATTTGTCATTTGTTGATAGATGGGCTTGATGACTAAATCTGGCAAAATACAATAAATGTAATATCTCTTATTTGAAGTATGTGTACAAGCAGAACGTTGGGCCTTTAAACCTATTCAATACAGCCTGCAATCACAGCACATGAATCCGTACTTATTTTTTTACTTGCATATTTATTTCAAGTTTTCATGTTTTCAAGTTTTCATCTAATCCAAAACAAAAGCAGCAGTTAATACTGTTGCATTTAATATAATTTCAGTGCCTACAGTGGTGAGACAGCAATCTAGAGGAAATTACTGCAGATGCAAGTAAATAAGTTATTCATAGTTTTGTTGAAGGACTTACACTTCCAACACACAGTGCCTTCTGCTTTGGTTATTTTACATTTTTTGATGCAAATTACTTGCTATCTTAATCTGGGAGTACATCACCAGCAGAGTGTTAGAATCTTTGTCCAAACTACCTATGCTCAGCATATTTTTCTGGAATTTCATGGGTCAAAAAGCAAGAAGATTGTTTAGAAAATACAGAATATCATCACAGAAATTTTGAAAACAATAATTTGACTTCTGACCACTAAGAACTTTTGAAATCTTTAGTCCCCAGCAAGAAAAATATTTTAAAGCAAAACAAAAATATGTTTACTGATGCTTCTTTCAATTAGTCTTTGCTTTTTAGATTAAAGAATACGGGGCAATTTGGTTTTTATTTCAAATATGCATAAAGTCTATTGAATTCCAGCTGATACTGCTCAAGGCAATTTCTAAGATTTTCCATTGTATGGTGAAAATCATATTTACATTATTTTGCACCGTATTTCTGTGCTGTATAATTAGTAACTAACTATTTAGGAGTTAAAGGGGAAGGAAAAAAAAGCAAAATCTAAACCAACTTCCTGGGGTTTTGTTTGTTTTTCTTTTTCCCTTTCTTCATATAGTGTTTATAAAATCGGCCAGTCTAGGGGAACTTTCTAATTTGTGGATGGTGGTTCCAAGCTGTGCCTATACAGTTTTATGACTGCTTAGTTCCAGAATGTATAAACACATTACCCTTCTACATAGGGAAATGCCCAGGAGAAGGCAATGCAAAAGAAATGAAGCAGAGGAAAATATATTGCACCATTTTCTGTGTGTGTGTGTGTGTGTGTGTGTGTGTGTGTGTGTGTGTGGTTTGTTTTTTTTTTATAAATTTAATTGAAAATTGATATAAAGTGATTTCAGCTTTGAGGAGCTAGCAAATGTTTTCTGCTTACTATGTCGACACCTCATCTCCAGGTTTTCCATTGCATTTACTTGGCCGACAATCCAGCTCTACACAGCTTCTGGGAAAATCTTCTGAGGCAGGTACTGAAAGAAGACAGTCTTTCCTCCCAGAGTCAGCAGTTGAAGCTCCTATGATTTATTTTGATGCTAAATGGCTTTTGGTTTGGAGTGTGTGTGTGTGTGTGTGTGTGTGTGTGTGTGTGTGTGTGTTTTCCCTATAGTCATAACTTGGCTATGCAAAGCAACTTTTCAACAGGACCTGCAAAGTTCAGACTTTTGCCAGCAAAACGCTTGCTGCATCAGCTGCAGAACAAAATGTTTGGAGGTCAAATTGCCTTAGCGTATCATACATCTTAGTGTATTGTGTTATCTGTGAGCAGTTGATGTGCAACTGAAGGAAAATTCCATGTTAGATCATTATTTTTCTTTTTTTTTTTTGGCTGAAAAGCTTGTAAAAATGCATGATTCTGTGTTGATTAATATAAAATACATGAGGAGTAATCCAGGAAAGCTTTTGACTCATAGTAGGGTTCAATTAACATAAGTTAGATTTCAAACTTTCTCAATGTATTTCATACTTTTGAGAAAAATTGCAGGAATAGTTCCTGGAATAAGGTCATGGCTAAAGATTTTACTGGTGATGACCTGGACAAACATTATGTTTTAAGGGAACACCTTGCAAGTTTCATGACTCTGCAATTTGAAAAATGCAGGGAGTGGGGAGCTGTAAAAACAAAAAAACAAACAAAAAAAAACCATGGAATTATCTTTTGGAGGGTGGGTCCCTTGTAGTACACTCAGAATTTCTTCCTCTTGATCCAATGGTCAACCAAAGTTTTTTATCTGGAAGTTTTGAGAAGGTTACGTCACTATTTGAGGGAGAAAAAAATCCCAAGTTTGGTAAATAAGTGACTGGTTCTTCTACCATGATTGACATACCTGCCCATACTGCTCTGAATGTTCAGCAGCTTTTGACCAATAAAGGCATGACCCCAGTACTCCACCCTCCCTATTCACCTGATCTCATCCTCAGAGATATTTTTGTTTGTTTGTTTCCCCAGTGAAAAAAAGTCCTCAAAGAGAAACGTTTTGCCGATGTGGAATGCGGGAGACCAGCCCCTGCATAGAGAATTAGGAGGTCCCTTGGAAGATGTGGCAGCGTCGGCAAATATTCTGGGAGAATAGAAGGGAAGAAAGAGACTGGACTCTGTCTAGTGCAGAAGTCGTTTATTGGGAACAAACGTGAGTCTTTTATCCCAAATTTTCACATGTTAAATCACAAGACTTTCACATGGGCACAAAGCCAGGTAGGTGAGGGGTGTCCCCCACCCACCAGGCATTTCCTTAGAGTTTTACAGGAACACAAAGCCAGGTGGGTCGCGGGGGGGGCGTCCCCGCCCACCAGGCGGTTTCCCCAAGCATGAGGAAGGACAATCCCAAAATTATCTCACTGTTCCTTATGCTTGTTTTATGTTCCTCAAAAGCAATACAACAGTTTTAATATCATAAAATCCTAATAATCAATAACTTATGCATACCCAACACCTAATGACTGACTTAAATCCTAATTCTATTCTGTGCTAACTTTACCTGTACTATAAAAAACTCTTAATTATAGGTCAGACCAGTTCCTAAAGAATGTGGCCCAGTTCAAAGATCACACTGAGCCATTTCCAGGAACAATTGATTATGATCTCTTAACAAAATGGCTATTCTAAAATCCTATGTATCTATCTTAATTTCTATAAAAGTTTCTAATTCCTAATCCTGATATATAAGGCTGATCATCAGCAATAAAGCTTCTAAAACGAAACCCAAACACAAACTGTAATTGTACTAAAGCCAAAATCACAATTAGTAGAAGGTGGGAACAATGAAATTTCAAAAATTAGCTGTATTCTTATAAAACCTTATAGTATCATGTTTGATCATGCTTGGACTAACATAA
>NW_007246463.1:997565-1135906 GCF_000164805.1 Carlito syrichta
CGCTTGTATCATGTATAAGGCTCCCAAATGTGATCTGAGTTTGAACTGTGTTAAGTTTAAAGCCGAAACCGCAGTCTGTGAGAAACGGGAACAATGGATCCCTAGAGTCAGCCATGCCTGTCATATTCTCAGAACTTCATGCTTAGATTGTTAAAATCCCTACAAGTGGGTAATGCTAAACAACAAGGAAAGGAGGAGGGAATGGGACTTCAGCTCCTGAACCAGCCTGGTGGTCTCAAGGTCCGCAGCCTGCCTGAATCCCTAACGCTCAGGCAGGCCTCCACGGCTGGCTCCCAACAGTGGAAGAGATGAAACCAAAAAACAGCAGAAACACTAAAAGGCATCAAAATTGACGAGTTCAAAAATGGTTTTGAGCAGTGGAAAAAGCATCTTGATAGATATATTGCATCAAACAGAGAGTACTTTGAAGGTGACTGAAGTTTAAACAAGTAAGAATAAATATGCAATTTTTTATAACTCAGTTCTGTTTTTCGGGGAGTCCCCTCTTCATGTAAGCAAGGTAGGGAGGGGAGTTGTATAATTATTGCTAAGTTGTATTGATATCTTTCAGAGGTGGAATTAGAAAGTGAGGGTTGGTGACAGGTAGTTAGAAACTAAGTGGAAAAGCCAGAAGCCCTCCTTTGTAGATACATATTGCTGAGTTGTAGACTGAAGCTCTTATAGTTTGATTAACAGAGGTCCAGAAGAGTTTAAACAAGCAAGCAAGGCAAGTGTGTTGTGCTAGGCTAGAACTCTGGTAAGGAAAACCTGGGGCCTTGAAATGTGGAATAGAGACATTCAGATGGATGCCTATGAGGATGTTGGCTATGGAGACCCCTAGAACACTTAGCTTTTAAAGGCGATTCACCTTTCCCAAGTAAGAACTGATACTTCTCCTGTGTTGAGAGATGCCCAGAGGACTCTCTCCTGCAAGGCAACAACAACCACTGCAGGAGCTGTCCTCACCCTCTCACCTGGCCACTGGATAAATAGCTAGAGTTAAATCTAGGTTGGGGATATGTTGGGCCTGATAAGTGATAAAAGAAATTTTACTGCAACAAAGCTATGAGAACTAGTATATTCCAGAAGAAACAAGTACTATGGATTAAATTGTTTCCTCCTCGCACTCAATTTCATTTGTTGAAGCCCTACCACCCAATGTAAATTTGGAGATAGGATAGGGCTTCTAGGAGGTAAAGTTAAATGAGATAATAGGAGTGAGATCCTAATCTAGCAGGATTGATGGCCTTATAAGAAGAAGAGAGAGTGATGTTTCTCCATGCTTGTGCAGACACAGCAAGATGACAGCTGTTTACAAGCCAAGAAGAAAGCCCTCACTAGAACACAATGATGCAAGCACCCTGGTCTTGGACTTTCCAACCCGCAGACCTGTGAGAAATAAATTTCTGTTGTTTAAGTTACTCAGTCTATGGTATTTTGTTATGGCAGTCTAAACTAAAATATTATGAAGGCACTCTTGGAATTTATTTTTTATAGTGCTAAATCAAAATGGCCAAAATACATCTAGATAATTAAAAATTAAAAGACCCAGGGGATGGAAGTAATTTGTTGGGGTAACTTTTAGTAACCTAAAAAAGTGATGGACAGGACTTGGTAAAGTGGAAATGACTGAATTTCCTGAAAGATGGTAGAAGAAAGAACCAAGAGACGGAAAGAAGAGTGCATGCTGGAATAAACACATTATGTGAAGCCCAAAAACTCTCCAGAAAATTATATTCTATGCAAGAGCCCAGAAGACATACCTCTTACCATGACCATCAGGACTGTGCTGTTGAGAGGAGTACCAGAATCAGTAAGTTTGGTGGTGGCTCCCATCTCCAAGCTATATCTGATAGCAAGAGGAAGTTACAGATCAGGGCTGGTTAACAACCATGGGTTAATGGGGCTCAGAAGTAACAGAAGCTAATAAGTGCAACCGTAACTATGGAAATGTTTGGAAGGAAAGAGGGAAGAGCTTGGCTCACAAGAAGTTATGGAGATGACTCCTAGAACATGGTCACCTTGCAGAGAAAGTACGGTGCATCTGTAACCAGGGGTAACATGGTCTCACGGAAAACTTAGAAGCAACCATCTTGGATTGGAAGAGTTGGACACAGTTTTGTAAGCCAGTGGTTGGGGCAGGGGGTGGGGATGAAAAGAGGAGGGAAGAGAGATTATGGTCTTCCTGGAACAATATAACTGAGAATTAATATTAAAAAGCTAAACATGAATAAATGAGGAATAATGAGAAATTCTTAGGAAAAAACCATTAAGTAAAGGAAATGCAATCATAGTGTACAGCTTGTTTTGGCATAGCACAACATACATATTATCACAATGTAAAGACATTGATTAAGTAGCAATAGCAATATAATTATGTTGGAAAGATGATGAAAAGAGAAGTAGAGTTTTATTCAAATGATAAATCTTTATTTGTCATTAGATAGATAATATCTAAAATTAATACACCAATGAAGAACAGTAAATACATATTCCAAGATATAGATTTGAATAATTACTTGAAATACAAACAGTAGCCAGGTGTGGTGGTTTATGCCTATAATCCCAGCACTTTGGGAGACTGAGGTGGGAGAATTGCTTGAGCCTAGAAGTTTGAGATCACACTGGGCAACATAGTGAGTTCTTGTCTCCACAACATAATTAATTAATTAATTAAAAGTTAGCCATCCATGTGTTGTGGCATGTGCCTGTAGTCCCAGCCACTTGGGAGGCTGAAGTGGGAGGATTGCCTGAGCCCAGGAGGTCAAGGTTGCAGTGAGCTGTAATTGTACCATTGTACTCTAGCCTGGAGGACAGAGTAAGACTTTGACCAAAAAAAAAAAAAAAAGTCGCTTTTAGGAGTATGTCTGGGAGATGGGGAGGGAATAGAGCAGAGGATATTATTTTTTGTTATTTTATTAGTATTATTTACTATTTAATTGGTGTTTGATTTTTAATCCCATGAAAATTAAGTTAATATAATGCTCTAAATTCATTACAAATAAAAATGTAAAATTAAGACAAATATAAGTGAATATTTAACAGATTATAAATACAAAAGCAAAGAAAAAAACTACAAACTACAAAGATGAGATCAGTAAATCTGATTCTCTAAAATTTTTGTATTTTTCCAAAAGACCAAAAAAAAAATTAGAAGAAATGATATTTACAACAAATGTTACAAAAAACATAGATCATAAATGCATAAAGAAAATCAATAAAAAAGTTCAAATGTTACTATGAAAACACTAGCAAAGTATAAGTCACAGAAGAATTATGAATGATCAATTAATAAAAATAGGTTTAATCCTAATAGTCAAATGAATGTACATTCAAACAAAATGCAAATACTTTTTCACTTATGAAAATTATAATGGTAAAATTGATCACTGGTAGGAGTTTAGCGATTTGGGAACTCATAAATGACACAAGGCAGTAAAATTTAATACAGCCTTTCTGAAAGCAATTTGGCAATATATACAGTCTTGGAAGTGTTCTACCCTTTGAACTAGTAATTCCACTCCTAGAAATCTGTTCTGAGAGAATAGGCAATGGAGACAGAAATTTATGTACTTGAACCCAGTGTTGTTTGTAATGGTAAAAATTGTAAATAATTTAAATGTTCAACCTTAGAAGACTGTTTCAAGAGATTATGGCACACATATTGTGCAGCCATTAAATTTCTTGTTTATGAGGGCTATTTGGGAATGAAAAAATTCTAAAAGATATACTGTTCAGTTTTAAACATCTTGAATAGAAGGACACACATGCTATATATTTTGATGAATTCATGTGTATAAAAAGTGAAAATATTCCAAGTATTCAGTTCCATTATGTATGATGGTAGCTTTTAAAATTTTATCTACACTCTTTTTCTCAATTTTCTACAACAAATTTTCATATATATTATTATAATAATGAAAAAACAGTGAATGAACAGAAATCAATACCAAATGTATTTATTTTATTTCCTGGAGTTTACACTTCTTGCATTGAAATTCTTGGAAGACAGTCACTTATCTACAGAGAGAAAGAGCCTACCACTGGCTCTGAGCTGCCCGAAAACCCCCAGAGCTCATTCCCAAACCATGTGAAGGGATGCTGACATCCACGGCCACGTGCCCCTCAGAAGCCACTGAGTTCCATCACACCTTTTGTCTAGGTGAGTACGTGAGGTCTAGAGAACAAGGACTTGCTCAAGGTGGTTCAGAGAGGTGCCACCTTGAGCTTTAAATTTTGGTTGGAGAAGACAATTGCCCAAACTGGGCATTTACTCGACTGGATGCTGAAACTGGCAGGGGGAGCCTATGACAAGAAACTTAATAGGCAATACAGACACTTGGGGTTGGGGCAGAGGTGGGGAGGGGTGAGTGAGGGTTCAGCACTGCTGTGTCCCGAGAACCCATGCCTTCCACAGGACGTCCCTATCTCTATCCCCTCCTAGGTCTACCAAGGAAACTGATGTCCTAAAGAAAAGAAATAGCCTCTTTTCCAATACAAAGGGTCACTCAAGTCCAAACTTTTGAAGTATGTGCATTGTTTAGTACTTGATTTTTCCCCTGATTCATTATCTGCCAGCCACCACCTCCACACCCCTCTCTGTTTAAACTGGTCCCTAAGGTCATTAATTTCAAATTTCTCACTAATGTTTTCAATTCATTCTTTGTCTTTTTACCACACCTATCAAGGCTCTCATTAGATGTAGATAAATACAGTTATTTACCCTATTTTTTCTTCTCTTGAGACAATGAAAGTATTCAGGAAAATATATGAAAAATGATTCATTATTTTTCAAAGTTACATGCATATCCATATTTCTCAGACAAAAAGAGATCACTCTTTCTTCCCATGGGCTTGTTCCCCTTCTCTGCCTCCCATATCCCAGCCTACCCCTCCTGTTTCAAATCTTCTCTCCTTTCAATAGCAAGACCTTCCATTTTGTCTACAAGAACAACAGGTCTTACTCAGGTCACATCTTATGAGGTCTAAGCCATGAACCATGCCCAACCAGCGAAAGGCAAAGGATTCACCCAGAATGTCCAGGCTGGGTCTAAGGGCTTGAATAATGGGGTTGCAAACTACTCCTTAGGGAGAAATCTAGCATTTTAGTTACCAATGTGAAAACAGACATGGTTGACTGATATTCTACCAACTGGAGGCAGAGTGTCAGCATGAATTGACTCGGGGTGTAGATTCTCTAGGTTTCAATCAAGTCCCTGCCACTTTTTAGCCCTGTGACTTCGTGACCGTTACTTAATTCAGTGGCCTCAGTCTCAGTGTCCTGTGTCAAATGGCCTCATACGACTCATATCTCTATTATTACAGAGAGCTTGTATGAGGGTCAACATTGCAATCCAAATAGTTTCATATACCACCCTCATAAAGTAAATAGTTGCTAATATTAATTTGGTTGTTACCATGATCTGACTGATGGGGTGGAGTTTCTATAACCAGATTCATGTGGTCAGACAGGGCGTAATCATGCCGTCCTTATGTTTCTGATTTGAAAATAGAATTCAGAGAATCCGCGGTGGAGGGGGGCCTGAGAGTGGGACACAATTCCGAGAGCGTTCCTACACAACTTGACTGAGAGGAGATCTGGGTGAGTCTGTTGATTGAAGAGAGCTCATGGGAGTTTCTGTAATGAGCCAACGAGGGTAGCAATCACAGAAAGCTGCCCTGAAGAAGCAGCATTTAAGGTTTGAGCAGGAGCTGGCAGGTGAAATGGAGAAAGGCTGTTCAAAAAGAAGGAACAGCCAGGGCAGAGGCACTGGGTGGAAAGGAGTCTGGCACATGCAGAAAGAGAAGGGTCCTGGAATTGGTGTGTGGTGAGCAAGAAAATAAACAGCTCATGATGAGGCAGAAGATACTGACAAAACCCACATCACTCAGGCCCCATAAGGTAGTCAAAAAAGATCCAGTGATTGTGAATGGGAAGGGAAGCCTGGGTGACCCTGCCTTCCCGTCTACTTCGAATCTTATTGACTCTGATCGATACTCATTCCTGTGACCAAGCAAACCCTGATCATTATTGGAAATTGAGCTGAAATCTATCTGAAAAAAAAGGATAGATCTTCAGAAGAGAATAGGAAGAGGCAAATTAGAAAAAATGAGCAAATTCCTTGCCATTACTTTTTAAAAATCATCCCCATGTGGTCCTCCATGACACAGATGATAGCTAAGTCCTTGCTTGGAATACCTGGGGCCTTGAAGAGTGTGACTGAGGCTCAGAGACATTGCCACTTTCACGGGACATAAAGATATAAAGGAAGTCAGGAAATGCGGCATTTCCGGGATGTTTCTCTGGCTCCAGGAAACCTACATAAATAAATAAGATAATACTTCTCTTGTTGCTAGACTACAAACAGAAACAAAATCAAACACAGCCACAGTTACCACAAGAGGCTCTCACAGGGATCACGAGACACCCTGAGGGGACTGAGGAATGGTCGATGTGGCAAAAGATTTTATAGCTGTGCCAGTTCACCTCAGTGTCAAAATCTCAGATTCTGCCTACCAGACTGGGGACATAAATCTTGGCCTCATAAATCTTCCCGTGAAGACTCAGGGGAGTGTGAAAGGTTTAGGGGCGTTTCACACACTGAAGCCCTTGCCCCACCTCCAATTTCAGCTTGATGACCAGACCTAACATGAAGTAACATAAGATGTGAGTCAGTTACAGATACCATTTAGGTTTAAGATTGTGACTGAAGGGCCGGGCTGGGTGCTCAGCCTGTAATCCCAGCGCTTTGAGAGGCTGAGGCAAGTGGATTGTTCAAGACCCGCCTGGGCAACTTGGCGAGACCTCGTCTCTACAATAAATCAAAAAAAAATATCTGGACATGGTAGCACACACCTACTTGAAAGGCTGAGGTGGAAGGATTGCCGGAGCCCAGCAGGTCGAGGCTGCGGTGGCCGGGAGCGTGCCACTGCCCTTTAGTCAGGGCGACAGAATGAGACTCCATCTCAAAAAAATTTAAATAAAAGATTGTGACTGAAGCAAAGTAACTAACAGCAACGGAACTGAGAGGAGGGAGGAATAGGCTTGCTCAAAGAATTGCTTTTCCAATGGTCATACTAGTTTATGCTATAACTATCTATTGAGTATATACCACGTGCAAAACTATATTCTAAAGCATCTGGAGAAAAGAGCAGTGGGTAATAGCAAAAATCTTTATCTGCACTTACCTTTCATTCTATTTGAAAATGGCAATTCTAATTTACAGTGTGCCTTTGATACGTGATTAAGCCTTTATGATAAGCTGTCAAGTACATTTCCACTTATCTGTGTGGTCAGGGAGACCTCAAGGACCTATGTTCTGGCCTGTGTCTTCTGGACGCCACTGCTCACATACAGTGAGATGAACTCTGCTCTGATGAATGCATTAAATTGGCCTCATCAATCAGCAGACAGTTTGGTCCACACTATTGTTTGTCTTACCCTCTGGATTTAATCTCACCTGTGTGGTGACATAGGTAGGAACAAAATTCTTCACATTTCAGAATTTAACATACACAGGATCTTATCTACCAACTGTTTTTGGAGATCTCCATAAACACAGTTTTCATACATTCAAAATAGCAAATTGTGAGAATTAAATGAAGACTGAAATTTGGTATGAGTTTGTCTTATGATTGGTACAGAGAAACCCCCAAGTGCTTCTAGTTATTTTACCAACTTTTGAGTATATAATTGGAATAGATAGGTTTCATAACTCAAAGACTTACCACATCATCCTAAGGATTATTGACTATTCTAGTAAGACAGAACAAGTAGAAATTATGGAAATTCCCTCAGCATACAAATTTTTTTGAAGAGGAGTTGTAGTATGTTAAGATGAATCACTATGTTCACTAAGAATGTGTTAGAAGCTGGGCACAGTGGCTCATACCTATAATCCCAGGACTTTGGGAGGCAGAGGCTAGAGGATTGTCTGAGCCTAGGGATTCAAGACCACCCTGGACAACTTGGTGAGACCTTGTCTCTACAATTAATCAAAAAATTAGTAGAGCATGGTGGCGCATGCTTGTGGTTCCACGTACTTGAAAGACAGAGGCAGAAAGATCATCTGAGCCAACAAGGTTGAGGCTGCAGTGGCTACTGCACTCTAGCCTGGGCTTCAGAATGAGACTCCAACTCAAAAAGAAAAAGAAAAAAAGAAAAAGAATGTGTTAGAGACTGATGTGCTTTTATTAAAATACACCATTGGATAAGTTCAAAAACTGAATGAGTTATAGAGGACAAATGTTAATAATTAGTTAATAAATCATGGAACAACTTTCTAGTTATATCATTTATTCAGCAGACTTTTATTGACAGTCTACGATGTTCCATGTTCTTCCCCTCATAGAGTGTATAAACTAGTAGGGAGACATGCATTCAAAAATAATCACATATATTCACTTATAAATTATATTGCATAGGCTGGGCTCAGTGGCTCAGCTTGGAATCCCAGCACTTTGGGAGGCCAAGGTGAGTGGATATCCTGAGCCCACGAGTTCAAGACCAGCCCAGCAACTTGGCGAGACCTCACCACTACAATCCATCAAAAAAATTAGCCAGGTATGGTAGCATAGGCCTGTAGTTCCAGCTACTTGGAAGGCTGAGGCAGAAGGATTGCTGGAGCCCAGCAGGTTGATGCTGGGGTGGCCATGAGTGTACCACTGCACTCCAGCCTGGGTGATGGAGTGAGACTCCAACTTAAAAAAAAAAAAAGAAAATTATATCGCATATTATAATTAAAGTGCAGGGTACTTTAAGAGAGCATAAAAGAATAAGAAGTGTCATTTACTGGGATGTCTGGAAAGTGGAGATTAAGGAAGGTCATGAGTTCAGTTTCAGACATGTTAAGACTAAGATTATGCCTGTGAAACTTCCAACATAGGCATTGCGTAGAAATTTGCAGATATAGATCACAAACTGTGTGTTCATTTATTTTTCTAAAGAGAAGATTGATATATCACAGTGACTGGAAAGCAATTTAATCTAATAAGAGGCTCTTTAAGATACAGGTGAAACAGTTGTTGGATGTGTGCTAATTTGGGGTTTGAAGTAGTGGAATATAAACAATAGGTAGCCCTAACTCGGCTCTATCCATGACATCTTGACCAAATGCAACTCAAAGGACTGTTTCTTCAAAATTGTTTTGGTTCTACAAATCAACACAGTGTGTTTGGCAAACAAAATGTATTTACTCTTTTTCGGGAGGGAAAGCATGAAGATAAATATCAAAGGATCTTTAGTTGACACTGCTTGATCACTACTACCCTGCTATCCTACAAATAAAGTATTACTCCTGGGGTCATAGATTTCTCTCCCAGAAACTACTCAGATGTCTTGCACCAAAAGATCAACTTTTGAAAGCTGGGGGACTAGCACATCCTCCTGGGAAAGTCAACAATGAGCATTGTGATCGGAGTTAAGTGGCCTGAATTAGGATGTGGAGGCTGAGCCTTGAAAAGCAAAACATATCGACAGAAAAGACAGAAATCAGGGTGTATTTTGAATTCCTACCAATTTTGGGAAGGCCAACTTCTAAAATAAGAGCTCTTCAGTAAGCAGGTTTTATACTAGCTCTGTAATGGGAAGCTTAAAAGATCATCTACTAATCTGAATTTCTATGAGAAAACGCACAGCTACACTTGCGGGCAAGTGTTTCCTAGCCATGAAAGATCTTAAAGGTAACTGCTGGCACTTTCAACTGTGATGAGGTGGTGAAAACTGACGTCAAAATCTCAGCACTGGTGTTATGGAAGATATTTGACAGCCCTGGAGTTCAAAGACTGATGTGCTTTCTTCCACTGGCTATAAGTATTAAAACTAAGTAAAGATCTTGAAAGTAAAATAGTCTGAGAAGAGGATCATTCATTTTATAAGCTTGTTTGGACTTCTCTAGAAAGAAAAGGGGGAAAAGGGAAAATAGAAAGAAAAAGATTCAACCATTGCTTTTTCCGCTGATCTTGAAGACAACTGTACTACCTTTGAGTATAATTTAATTTCAAACAATTATGTTTATCTGAAAAAAAGAAAGGAAGAAAGAAAGAAGAGAGGGAGGGAAGAAAAAGAAAGAAAGGAAGAAAGGAAGATAAGAAAGAAGGAAGGTGAGAGATGGAAGAAAGACAAAAAGCCTTCAGATAAAATTATTAAAACCCTAAACTTTGAGGACCCTGAAAAGTGATCTAGCACAATCTGGTCACCAAAGCAATAATACTTCTTTCTCTCTAACTATTGTCCCTCTCTCTTCTCTTTGATTAGTCACAGTGAAAAGAAACCTACAAGATACATTCTATTGTTAGATGAACCTAATTTATTATTCAGTATTTTCTTATGTTGAATTTAAATCTGCCTTGTTATAACTTTTACTCATTAGTCCTAGTTCTACCCTTTAGACCTACTAAGCTCTGTCTGACCTTTTTTTTTTTTTTCCTGAAAGCCTTTCAAACACATAAAGCCTAATAGTCTCAGGCACTCGGGACCCTGATGCCTGAGCATGCCTAGTCTTAGCAGAAGCAGAACAAGCAGGAGCAAACCATCCCCTAAAGGTCATGCAGCTTTGGGAGTAGGGCTATGACATCATTGTGATTAGAGAAAATGTTGCAGCTGGACCCCTGCGTTGTGAA
Organism: Carlito syrichta; assembly: GCF_000164805.1. Taxonomy (NCBI): domain Eukaryota; kingdom Metazoa; phylum Chordata; class Mammalia; order Primates; family Tarsiidae; genus Carlito; species Carlito syrichta. The sequence goes on from NW_007246463.1 coordinate 1,008,186, forward strand.
GCATTTGTTAAGCATTAAACAGTGAGGCCTATCTCCACAGGGAAACTAGAAACAACTGCAAATGGGGTCACACTTGCCCAAGGGAGCCTGAGCCAGAAGTATTCTGACATGAACATAAAGGATTAACGTCTCTAATGTAGTTAGCAAGGCAGTTCTTACTTTTGCAGTCTTTGCTTCAGTAACAGTGCCATGGTTTGATTCTACTGAAGCCAAAGCAGAAAGTGCTGTACACAAAAGCATTATTTTGCCCCATGCAGGAAGATTTTTAAAAAGCCAACTAAAGAATTAAAGAAGGATGGAAGATGATTTTCACAGTAGAGCATCCATCTCCAGGTAGACTAATAGAAAGTTCTGCCACAGCTCCTACGTAGGCCTCAAGGTGATAGATGAACCCTGTGTAGGGACCCGTTCACTGGAAATCCTGGTGGAACTCCGAGTTCAATCACAGGAAGGAAATCTAGACTGAAGATGGCACATCCTTTATTGAAAAGAGGTCTTTCTCCCCCCTCCACCCCTCAAAAAAAATTTCAATTACAGGCTAGCTGCAGCTACAGTTGGTATGTTGACTCAGGAAACAAGACACAAGGAGCAAAATGTGGCAGCTAATAGGCTTAGAGTCATGTCTTTGCCTCTAGGATTAGAAATATTCTCCACGTTCAAACCCACCAGGTTAAAGGAACAAAATGCCTGAGAAGTCAATCACACACACACAAAAAAGGCAATACGAGCGGATAACCAGCCAAATAGGACTAAATACTTACAGGTTATGATGATGTCAAAAGTTATAGCTAATGGAAATAACTTTACATTAGCTATCGTTATTTATATCCTGAGAGACATGTCCATAATCCTAGTGAGAGGAAGGGATAGGTGTTAATTGGTCTGAGGTAGTGTCATGTGATGATTATTTTTGTGTCAACTTGACTGGGCCACAGGGTGCCCACATAATCGCTTAAGCATTATTTCTGAGTGTGTCTGTGAAGGCGTCTCTGAGAGATTTGCATTCATATTGGTGGACTGAGTAAAGCAGATTGCCTCCCCAAATTGGGCGGGCCTCACACAATCCATTGAGGACCTGAACAGGACAAACAGAGGGAGGTTGAATGATCTCTACCTGACTGGTTTAGCTAGGAGACTAATCTCCTGCCCTCCATGCCCCTGGTTCTAAGCCCTTCAGAGGCAAACTGGAATCACCAGCTCTCTGGCTCTCAGGGCTTTGAAAGACACCATCAACTTTTCCCAGATCTTCAGCTAGCAGACAACAGATCCTGGGACTTCTTAGCTTCCATAATTGTCTAAGCCAGTACCTAAGAGCAAACTTCTTTATATATATATATAATATAGATACAGATATTGATATAAATATAGATAGATATCCTATCAGCTGTTTCTCTAGAGAACCCTAATATACCTCACTAGAGTTGATATAGCACTAATATTAAGAAAAGCTAATGATATTTTCTTCAGTTGTATGATGACAAATTAAATGTCATTAGAAGTAAATAGAATTCCACAACTGAAAAAAAAAGAGAGAAAAATTATTTGAATTCACAACCCTAGTTTTTTTTTTTTAATTATTCTTTTTAGAAAGTAGGAGTTTTATTAAGAAGACAGGAAAGCTTCCAGCAGTGGGAGGGGCTCGAAGAGTCATCCATAATCCTAGTCTTGAGAGGAAAAGAAAAGGTGTAGATAGTTTATACGTCACTAAACTTTTAGGGATCACATCTTTTGGATGAATTACTCAGCTCACAATGAATTTCCAAAGTAAATCTTTCTTTACCTTCTGAAGGAAGCCCCTAGTAAGTTTACACTTGTCTCCAAGTTAGAACAATGTTATTTTCTCTAGAAACCGAACAGAGGAATTCAAGTTTCATCAGGGCTAGTGTTTTGAATGGAATGATATCAACTTAGGCATCTACCATGTGGACTGCAAGGCAGAGGAGAAGCCTGCAGAGGGAGAAGTCTGCGACAGAAATGCAAAGAGAGACAAACGTGAGATGTGCAGAATTTTTCTCAGTTTATGGCTCTAATTTTAGTTATAGCTCCAAATTCCTTCCTGATTGAGACCCACCATATTTCTTCCAGTACTTTCTGTGAACCACCTCTTTTTTTAAAAAAAAATTAACAACTCCTTTTTGCTTTAACTTTAGGTGTTTTTTGTTACTGGTAATCAAAGTCCTGTGTGCTCACAATAGAGCCAACTTCCTGTTTGAGCAGGAACACCAGCTCATATTTAAATCAGCAAGTTGTGAAAGTCAAATGGTAACTGAATTTTGGGTTGAGTTTGCTTTCCAATGCGTATAGCAAGACCTCCCAAATCTCTTAATTAATTTTTTCCCAACTATTCTGATTTTACATGGATTTTACCTCCATAGCCATAATTTTTTACTGATAAGGGTTATGCCAGGCGGTACTGCAGTCATTCTGTACTGCCTGGCATAATCCTGGGTTGGACAAGAGAAGGCCTCAGGCAGAATCAAGGATGTTGATTACTTCCCCTTAGCAAAGGTACCCATATATTAAGTGACTATTATGTGTTTGGACACCGAGCGGGGTACTGGCGTTTCACTGATGGACAAGATGCAGTTCAAAGAGACAAGTCTGTGGAGAAGACTGAAGAGGGAATTTCAGTGCAGGGTGGTGTGCCCCAAAATAGGAGTCAATCTGGAAGACATGAAAACACAAAGAAGGGACATCAATGCCAGTCTTTAGAGATCCAGAAAGAGTTTCCAGGATAAATGAGGCATAAGGTAATACTGAAAAGATGAGTAGAAGTCGAGCCAGATTAAGGAGTTAGGATATAAGAAGAGCAGATTCCAAGGCCAGAGTGAAGCACGTTCCAAAGCCTGCAGACAAGAGTTAGCATGAGGAATTTTTCACGATGGTTGGCATCTAAGATCAGAGCAGGAACTGGTGAGAAAGCAAGACAGAGATTAAAATCCAAATTCAGTGTGAGGACCTTGGATTTGATCCTAAAGGCAATGGCAAATCTTTGATGGATTTTAAGCAGGGGAATTACGTGATCAAAAATGTGTTTTGGGAAGATTACGCTCTCTTAAATAGGTTGAAGGATGGCGAGCCTACCTTCAAAGAGACCTGGAGAAGTAAGCTGGTTCAGTAATCCATGCCAAACATGATGATATCCAGGATTAACAGAGTACTCGCGAGGACAGAGAAAATGAAAAACACAGAGAGCTAATGACTAAAGCACTCTGCTGTGGAGATTGAACTAAAATATCTGAGATAAAGGGGTCAGGTCACTTCTTACCATGATCCAAAAACCAAAGACTTTGATGCCAAATGTAACCACATCAGAATATTTCAGAGTTGATTTCTGTTCCAGAAGAAAACTTAGTCTTGGTAATTTTTATAGTTATCTGAATCTCAAAGGGCTTCAAGACTGGCTTGAAAACTTTACTTAACCACTTTACTGCCACATAAGTTACAAAGCCTGGGGCCGGCCATAAAGATGTTAATTTAATGAATATTCATAATCAATAAATATTCATTAAACAACATTTCCGTTCCAGGCATGCTGTTGCTCCTGGCAGGTCCCGCCTGCATGGCAGAGTGCACTTGTTAAATGAGTGTTGCTCATTGCTGAAACACCTTATGGGATTTCATGAAAGAAGCTGCATTCATCTACAATACATACAGATGTGTAGAGACAAGTTGGAACAAATTCTGTACAAAAGAAAAAAAAAGCTTTTTCCTCTTTGGTACAATTCTTGTGTTTCACACGTCAAATATGTGGCCAAATATGTGTAACCCTATGGAGGAAATCAAGGAGGATTCAAAGGTTTTATTTCTGTCTCTATATGCTGGGTAAATGCAAAACCAGGGTCCCTAATCAGCTCTATGGCTGCCCAAGTGAAACCTGTTCGTAAGTGCAAATGGACGGTTGTGAGCATAAACACCCCAAAAAATATTTTTTTAAAAATACGATACAATGGCTCTTAAGAAAGCCACCCATTTAATATTACATGGAGTAGCTCTGGTACTGTACACATTTCAGTTGGGGCATACGTGTTCCATTGAGATAAATTATTTTTCTAAAACATGGAAACCACTATTCACAAGTGTTACTCCTTAAGAATTCAATAGACTTCTTCATGACCGCCACCCAAAGAATCTTCACATATTCTCACACACTAATAATAACTGAAAAAACCTACTGGATCGTGACAATAAGCAGATAAATTCTTTTTCAGAATTTCCTGCTCGTCAACACTATGTTTAAGAACCAAATGTTCGATACTTTTCTGTATTCTTAAGAGGCTGTAAGACCCTCACTTTCTGTTGATTCTATAGATCGCCTCAGGAAACCAATTCTGTTCCATTGTGTTCTAAAAGTATGATGAGATTCCAGTCAGTACATAATAATATTTTCCTTTTTTCAGGTACTTTGTGTTCCTCCCTGATGCCTGGCTACCCACAGGCAACACCCTAATTGGTGGGCATTTAAGCAGATTAAAAAACTACAGTTGTTTTGCGGCTATGCTGCTAATTCCCTGAAAAAGAAGGTTAGCTTGGCAAGGAGCATCTTTAGTGCTGGGCTTCAGGCTCTTTGAAAGAGTGAGCCAAGAACCTACGATCAACTCATAGAAACTTCTTCATAGGAAATTCCATGAGTTTTAATGCTGTTGTTGCCATTCCTGTTGCTACTGCTGGTCTTGTTGATTTTCACTATTGAGTAGGTTGTTTCATAAAACTCCCTTCCACATACTCTCAGCAGCCCTCATTCCAAGAAAATGAGAGTGTGCATGGAGACATAGGTCTCTCCAACTCTTACAATCTGACCTTTTATTTTTTTGGCTTCAAATGTTGGAACTTTGATTAATACTTGCATATTTTGGATAAAGTACTAAGGTTCGTGATTCAATAAAGATGGCATTTACTGCCATCTGCCTTGACAGTCTTTGAGTGGAAAATGTGAGAGGTGAAAGGTTGCCTAGAAGGACTTACTGCCGCCACCATACAGATGGATGAGGAAGCCTCGGCTGGGGCACAGTATCAGAGGAAAAATGATGTCCTTATACTTTTTTTTCTTTGCTTTCTAAGTGAACTTTCTCTGAATAGTCCTTATAGCACATTATTTTTCTTTTAAAAAGGACAATATAGAAACCACAGGACTCTCATAACCAAAGTAATTGCCTATCGAGCCCAGGTCACTAATTAGCCAAATTAAAATTTTTATATACTCAACAACCACTCTCACTATTGGGCACTTACTATTCTTCCAAAGAAGCCTCTAATGGTCAGCTTATTTTACCTAAGCAATTTTAATTGCATCTTGTGGCATACCATTAGTTTTATTAGTCAGTTGCTTAAGCTTGCTCATGAATAATAATTGTACGATACAATAAATTTTTAAATACAAATTATAAGAAAAATAATGAACTGAAATACATCTCTTAGAGACTAATTTTAACCCAAGTTGAGCTTTGTCTGTGAATCTGATTTTTTTTTTTTTTCAGTCTGAGAATGGAAAGCTACAATGGAAAGCTTCCATCTCAGCTGACTCAATGTGATACCATATTTTACACAATTGTATTTTGGGGAAGTGTGATGGAATGATTTAATAGCTATCTATTGCTAAGAATATCTTTGTGGCTGTGAAGTCTATCTAATTACTAAGGTCATTTTGTCTTGGATATTGAGGATCTGTGTAGCATAGCAATATTAGAAGATTTCATATTCCCATTTCATAGAAAGGAAAACATTGCCAAGGGAATTTGCAGAAAAAGAAAATCAGTTAAAAAAAAAAAAAAGAGGACCCTGAACATTTACTATAATGCTATATGAAAGGGATTGGCAGTAGCCAGAAACTGCCAGGGCAGGGAGGAAGAAGACATATAACATTATAAGGGTACCTGATCTCAAACCAGGCCAGGTGGGGACCAAAGGGAGGCCCAAACTTTACCTAGACGATGACCACTTATATACCTAATCCTGAATTGTACCCCACATCTTTAAAATAAAATAAACTTTAAAAAATTTAAAAAGAAAGTGAATCAGTCTGTCTTGTGGAATAACTCCACAGTCCCCCTGAGTCTTGCATTCCAGGTAAAAAAGGCAGTTTGGAACTGCACACGAATGGAACCTTCTGGGCCAAGGCAGCAGGGTAACAAGGATGAAGGGATTGTGTGTTTATATTTCAACTCTGCTCCTTACCTCCAATTTTGTCCGACTTGAAATTATAGCAGAGAATCAAATATGATTACATTTTCATTGAGGTAGACAAAAATCTTTCCCTTGATTGCACATTCTAAGAAATCTGTTTTTCAAATACACGTCTTAAACTCCTCTAACTAAAAACTCTTCTCCAATGTTACTGCTTTTCTCCTGCTTTTTCTTCACATGAAACACAGATATTCTTGCCGCCTTGACTTTGCTCCATCTGCGTCTCTCCCCACTGCTTGCTCTCCACATATCTTACCCAGGAGCAGTAAACCCAAAAGTGTGAAACTGCAGCTTGTAAGCCAATAAGGTGTCAGGACACTGGGGAAACGGAGTCCAATTTTTTCAGCACTTGTGCTCACAACTCAAAATATAACCAAGAAAAATGACAACAGCTGCAGCAACAACAACAGCAACAAACCTTATCAGCAACACATGCTTTTAGCTTACTGTATCCCAGAAGAAGCCAGCCAGTTGCGCCTGGTTCAAATCTACTGCTTCTTCAGAACCTAGGTCCCATGATAGTTACTCTTGGGAAGATTTCTCTGAACACCCAGCCTCAGTCACCATGACCTCTTGTCTTCACAAGGTAGCACTTGCTGTTAGTATTTAATTTTTGTACACATATACTTGAAGGTCAAAGGAGTTTTGGGGCAAGTTAATAGATTTTCGTGTTCTACCTTAGGGGCTTGTTCAGAGTAGCTAGCAAAAGCCAGCAGGGAAGCTTCTCCCTCTGGGTGGCATATGAAACCACCAGGAAGTCCAGAGCTTATTAACTCTTGAAGCACCATAGTAGCTGAATCCCAAGAGCTGAAGTAAGAGCTCATAAATACAGCGAGGCCCTCAGCTGTGGTTCAGAAATGTGTGGCTCGGTGAACCAAGGGCAGGGAAAGGAGGGCTCTCAGAGCTGGCATCCTGAGAGACATGGCCTCTCATTCTCTCCACATCTTTCAACAGATCACACCCTGTAGACTTAGGGTCTCTGCTGGGCTTGTTTGGAAACGTCTCCTTTAAACCCAAATAACTCCTAATTGCTATCATTACCAGGTTACTGAGAAAACATATGACAGTGATCAGCCAATCATGTCTATCACCTATTTAATGGGAAGGCTTATCAGCCACTGAGGAACCCTAATTAATTAGGTATTCTCTGTTGCAAAGTAATACACAAACATTTAGATCACATTTACATGAGATAAGCAGCATGAGTCATAATAAAATAATATACCGGCCAGTGGTGGGAGAAACTGAGACTGAGAAGTTAAAACTGATTCATTCAAGAACAGAAATAATCAAGGATAAAATGCAAAGGAAGGGGATCTTGGATCTTCCTCTCTCTTGTGCTTTTTTTTTTTAGAAAACGCTCTCTTTACTACCAGGGGCAGCAATAGTATCCAAAGGCCCTTTGGAAATGCCAGTGTTTTGCATACAGATTTAAAATGTACAGAAGTGGAATTTAAAAAGCAGCTGCAGGACATAGTAGAGACGTCTGGCTCTGCTAACTCCAGCCTGATAATGTAGTTGGTTGTCCAGTCTCCATTCTTGAAGTTCTCCTAACTAGAGAAATGGTGGCATCCACAACACCATCAAGTCTGGTGATTTGCTTTTTTACCCAGATACCTTTTGGAAAGATGAGGGGTGTGTGTGTGTGCAGAGGGGTGTGTGTGTGTGCAGTTTGCAGAACAGCGTGGCTCTGTTAGCCTTTGCTCAGGTTATCCTGAGCCAAAAAAATGCAAGAGTAGATAGCATCTGTTTCCATGACCCCAACTCTCCCATCAACAAAAAAGCATAAAGGTTGGGAAGGAAGTTCTGATAGCTTACATATGCCTGCTTCTTACCAGAAAAACCACTTTATTCCAAGAATTCATTCTGCTTCCCTTACTTGTGTCAGACCCACGTGTTTTACTGGAAGATAACTTAGGAGGAAGTCAAGAGGAGAAGATCAAGGGTTAAGGGTTGTATTAAGCTATATGTTTACCAAAAAAAAGAAAAAAAAATGATGTCAAGTATTTTCAAATAGGAGCTAAGCAGACGGTCTTTAAAAATAGAGGAAATGGAGAACATTCATCTTCAGCTCCTATAAAAATTATGTTAGAACATATTAGACCAGGATAGAAATTTAATTTTATTGAATAATTTCAAGAGACAGATCAAATGTCTTCAACTCCAAAGTAATGCAAAATCAAAGAAAAAAAAATACTATGTTTACTATATCAGTTACCTTGTGGAAAATGGAGGAAGAAGAATTTAGGATTTCTAGACGAAGCAAATGCATACACTGCATTCTTTTCGTTGCTGTTGCTTTTTATTTTCTTCTTTATGAAAAGCAAGAATAATTTATTGATGATGGTTGAGAAAATATGAGTTAATTTAGAGAAAAAAATTTTTTTTGTAATATAGTCACATCAACCTGCTTATTCTTCAACCTCAAAGAACCCAATATATATGTGGCACAAGAGATGGAACAGGAAGGGGATAGAGGAACCAGGAGGGACATTTAGAGGGGAAAAGAATGTTTTCTTCTGTTTTTTTTTTTTTTTTGTGCATGACCTTGAAGAATCTGTTGGCTTTCTTAATTAATTACCAAAGTTAAGACATTTACAGAAATATTATAAAGTTTGGATTTTTAGAAATCTTTTTTGAAAATTTTATTTTATTTTAAAGATGTGGAGTACAATTCAGGATTAGGTATGCAAGTGGTCGTCATACAGGTAAAGTTTGAGCCCCCCTTTGGTGCCCATTTTGGACCCCACCTTGGTCCCCACTTTGCCAGGCTTGAGAACAGGTACCTTTATTAATGTTATGTGCCCCGCTCTCCCCTGGCAGTTTCTGGCTACTGCCAATCCCTTTCTTAGAGTATTATGATAAATGTTCAGAGTCCACTTATGAGTGATGAACACTGGATTATTATACAAAGTACTTTACAAGGCATGTTAATGAGGAAATAATCACAGGGACAGAATATGTCTTTATAGCATGTTTTATTAACATTTTGGAAATAAAGATACAGAAGTGGATCTATATGCATCCTTAAAATGTTTAATTCAATGTAATTTCAATAAGTATTATTCCATCTAAAAATATTCATAAATTTCATATAAAATAAAGAGTATTTTAAGCCTAGAAAACAGGTTTACATCACAATAATTATTTTTCCTATTAACAAACTTGGAAAGCACTTTTCAAAAAAAATTTACTGCTTAAAATAATCCTGGATGTTATTTAATAGGGGCAGAAGGTTAAGAAGGTCAGCAGATTTCTCAAGGTCATTCACAATTAACACTGATATCTCACTCTCTTTTGTATACTGAAATTAGATTTATTCAGATCTGATCCCCTTACCCTTACAAACCTTTCACTTAAAACTTTCAGTGCCATATTTTTAATATTGGAGAATAGCCTGATCTAATATACATGATTTTGCTTTATATTTATTATTCACAGCTCTTTCTCTCTTCATCTGAAACTTAGTAATAAAAATCTAGTTATATGAGCCAATAACTTTGTGACATTAAGCCATCTGTCTAGCCTTATATGCTAGACTCACTCATAGACAATCAATGACTTCCTAGAACAACTAACAGGTTTTCACAAAGAATGAAAGGAAACTTTTGCTTAATTTTAGCCCTTGGAGAAGTTAATGCACATTAACCTCCAAAGTGGTATACATTCCCATTAGTAAATTCACAAAAGGCTGTACATTCATCCAACATAATCTTCTATTTACATGATCGTAAAATACTTATTCCAATATTTTAGGTCAGTATCAAATGAAAGAATAACTATATAGAAAGTTTTGGAGGAGTAAACAAAAGTATATATGCATTCATGGCATTGAGTACTTTGTGCTGTGAAAGTTTTAACATATTTACTACAATTTAATCAAATAAATATGTTTAACAAATATGCCAATTTGCCAATTCACCTGTTAGCTCACTTGTTTCCTCAGACCAAACAAATCCATGCCTAGGGTATGTGTATCTTCCAGCTGCTTAAGAATACCTTCCAAAGGTAGACTAGTGTGACTGTGAGACACAGGCCTTGTCACCTATCATGACCAGGTACGCAAAGAAATCAGGTTAGTTCTGTATATGCATTTGCATTTATATGCCAAAAACATAGACCACCTAAAGACATTGGTGTTTAAATATGCAGGCTAACCTGCTTTTTTTAAAGACATTTGGTAGCTACTATTAAAAATGAAGTCATGGTTGCAAAGCAATGTGGAGGCATTCATCTAAATAACTTATAACAAAAGAATATATTTTTATGAAAAAAAGAATAAAAAATTCATCTCATTTTAATTGAATTATTAAAATAATTACTTCAGCTTATTCTATATGTATAAAAAAGATGGAAACACTTCTGGATGTGACTGAAACAAAATTGTTATATATCTGTGGGTCACTTAATGGTCCCTGCAAAATTAACATTTTGTAAATAAGTAGGTTTAGTTATTTTAATAGGTTAAAAATTATAGACTGATTTTTAAAAACTATTTGGAAGTTGCTTGGACAGATACTTATAAAATAAAATTTTTACTGTTTTTTTTTTTTCCTTTAAAACATGAAATTTAGAAAGGAAGGAGGGGAAGCAAGAATCCTGGACCAGAATTATTACTTACCAAAAACGGGAAGGAACATTGGAATCCTGGTACTCTATTCCAATTCTAACTGGATATTTCACTCTGCATTATTGTGAGAAAATCTACTAATCTCTCTAAGCCTATCTTAGTCGGCAAGTTTATTATGAGGAACAGCATATGTGATGGGCATAGTACAATATCCCAAACTAAGTAGGAACTCAAAAAAATAGTTACTTAAACATTAGTTTTGCGTAATGTATATAATTTTAAACTTTGAACAATGACTTGCTTGTCGACTAAGTTTTTAACTCTGAAATCTAAATAATTTAATGAGAGAATGGTTCACACATGTATAAGAACAAAATAACTTGAAACATATAGTATGCTAACTTTGTGCTTCACATCATTTTCAGCACCAGTGTTTTAATTTTCTACCCTGTAGTCACAGTGTGCTTATATCATGAGAGTCTGATCTAGTGAGTTGCAACTTTCTCATTTCCTAACTGACCTACATCTGCAATTGTAATCAAGAGACATTAATAGGGTTTACAAATGCAATTTATAGAATATAGCATATGCAAGCAGCTGTTCCATTGTTAGAGATTATGAGTTCTGGTTTTACTGTGTATTCCAAACCAAAATGTCATGTCAGATTTGGGGTCCCTTGAGCTCTGGTGAGGTAGCAGAGGGAATCCTTGGGACTGATTATGTTCACTTGTTGGCTGAACTCATTGCTACCTCCTGTTAGAAATTTTATCGTTTTAGTAATACTAGCAATTTTTTTTTAAATGTCTGAGACCTCCTAATAATTATACTAAGACTTAGCATGAGCTTATTATCGTGATTACTCTAGTTTTTAAATTAATGATGAAGGGAATTAAAGGAAACTGCTAGAATGACAAGGGAATATATGGAATGGATCAGGGATGTTTGAACCGATTGGAATACAGTTTCTATTATAAGTACTTAATTTTGCCATTTCATTGTTGTGATTTCACATGATTTTTCTCCTAAACATCAGAACTTTCAAAGCAGATATTGAAATCATCATTAAAATGTTTGACAAATAAAAACTTCCTTTTTTTTCCAAAAGTTTTACAGAACTCAGCTCCCATTGCTCAAGACATTGAAATTCATTAAGGTTACTTAAATAAACTACATTTAGAGAGTGAATAACTAATTTAGGGAATTCATGTCTAATGCTGACTTTGTGACACCCATCTTTCCACACAGCCTCCATTTTATGTTGGTGGTTAACGTACGAATGAAGCAATTAGGGTTTCCTCAATTCAATTACAAAATGTATGTAGGTTTTTTCTTTAGCTTGATTTTATATTATATCAAACTATGCATGTTCAGTTTGAAGAGTTTCGATCATTATAAATGCCCATATTATCATTACCCAAAACAATATGTAGAACATACCTACCACCCTGAAAGTTCCTTTCTTTCCTTTTTGAACTAATTCCAGACTCCTCCCCCTCCATCTATAACAGGACACAATAGTAGTATAACGACCCTAAATCAGTGAAAGAGTAAAACAGAAAACAGAAAAAGTACCAGCACCGTGTTTGGTCTGTAGGAAACACTCAATGAATATTGGTTATTATTATTCATGTAATTTTCCACGAATAGCTGTAGAATTTTATAGGCAACCCATTTCCACTATAGTTTTTACAGGTAAAGACATATCATTGGGACTTGATGACAATTGTTGCAAAATGAGGACTAAGCAGAAGATATGATGTGCGTGTCTAAATTCTGTATTGGAGAAGGAAAACACATCTGTTCAACAGCACGTTACGGCTCAGTGAGATATCACCGTTATGACAGGATATGAACTTCTCGATGTAAAAATAAATAGATGTGATACAGCCATAACTGTCAGATCATAATTTTTTTCCATTAGATTTCTTAGTTGTCTGTTTCTTCCTCTAACCTATAGTGAAACAGAAATCGCCAACATTCCCTTTTATCAGTTAAAAATTAAGAAAAAATATAGGCCATGCAGAACCAAGTGGGTCTAAAGCAAAACAATAAAAGGGGGATAGCTAACACATATTAGTTTTCTTTAAACTTTATGAAAGTGAGAGATTTTGAAATGACTTAAGGACGTGAGTGTCTTTCTGTGTGTCTAATACAATGATGTAGTCGTCTTGAAGATAGCATGCAACGTGGCAGTTACTATGGTAACAAGATGTTTTTCATTGAAGAACAGTTAAAATGGTGGCATATAAATAACATATGTACAGTGTATTGTCTCTGAGTGAATGACCTTTGCCCTGGGACCATAAGAACATGTTTTCTTCTTTTCTGAAATTCTTGTCTATTTTTGATGTGCATATGTATCTAATAGACTGGTGATCAAATTGCCGTCTTTGAAGCCGCACAGGGTACAGATCTGTGATGAGAAAATATTGAGCTGGTGGCTCAATATTGTATATGCGGTTAAAAGAGTTGATAAGTTGGAAATTCAAGCACTTGCATAAAGTGAGGTGCTGAAAACATTTTATACTTGTAAGCCCTCTTCATAATGAAAACTTATGGTTTGGTTATATTTTCTCATAATTTGGCAGGAGGATTATCATATATAGTAATTAATTGTTTATACCACCCCCCCCCCAATAAAAAGGGAAAATATACCCATAGGCAGAGAAATTAGAAGTCTTATATTCAGAGACTAGGCATTGCTGGAGAAGACGCTACATTTAAGCTTTTAAGAATACAACTGGTCAGGTGCGGTGGCTCAAGTCTATAATCCCAGCACTTCGGGAGGCTGAAGCGACAGGATTGCCTGAGCTCAGGGGTTCGAGACCAGCCTAGGCAACTTGGTGAGACTTTGTCTCTACAATAAAACAAACAAAAAAATAAGTCAGGCGAGGTAGTGTGTACCTGTAGTTCCAGCTCCTTGGAAGGCTGAGGAGGAAGGATCTCCTGAGCCCAGCAGGTAGAGAGGTAGAGGCTGTGGTGGCCGTGAGCGTGCCACAGCACTCCATCCTGGGCAACAGAGTGAGACTCCAAACTCAAAAAAAAAAAAAAAAAAGTACTATGAAAAGAAATATTTGATAATGTCAAATTCTAAGATGAGTTTGCTTGCCTGGCTTTAAAATGATGAACAATGCTTGAAGCAATTAAACTATATATTTTTTTTAATTTCATGGTCAACTAACCAATGTAATTTAGCTGATAACTATTGACATTTTAGATTATAATAGATGAACATGTAAGTTTCATAAATGTAAGTTAGACATGCATTTGATGATGTAGCAGATGTTCTGAATGCTTCTGACTAAAATAATCATAATTGGAGATTAAAATTATATTTGCATCTACGTACATGTGGATATATGCACTCAATCTATAAAGCATATAGATAAATTGCATACATAATACATATATATGCTATATTATATTCATATGCATTAACATAGAGAGATAGTATAAAAATAAAATGCATTTATATTTTTATAAGTAGATATCTAGGTATAAAATAGGTATCCATACGAGTATACAGATATGTTTATATATAGCCACAAATATATATGCTTCATTACTTACCTGGCACACAAAGATAGATTCAAAGAAGACAGAGCAATATAAGAACAGGAAATTTAGGAGGTCACTTGTTTGGCCCTAGTTTCTGCCAAACTCTGTGTTGATTCTTGCATTCAACGCAGGGAAAAACAGGAAATAAAATGTAGCATGGAAAAACTAACAGGAAATCCCATTATAAAAGTGGAATTGGTGAAGAACTACAGTTTTAGAGTACAAGTGAATAAGAAATAAAGTCAAGACTGAATATAGGAACAAGCAATGACAATGAATAATAACCATGTTGATCTGAAAATGAGTCGAGGACTTTTAGGAATAAAAAAATCAATAACATATTGATATTACGATATGATTAATAGTAAGATATCAAGAAATAAATAATATGTATACATATTATGAAAGAACAAGTAAACATTCATATTCATAGCTAATATAATAGTTAACAGAGAAATTCTAGAAGAATTTAGTCAACTATTAGAATAAGTTTACAGTGTGCTGGGTACTGTGGCTCACACCTGTAATTCCAGCACTTTGGGAGGCTGAAGCAAGAGGATTGCCTGAATCCAGGGGTTTGAGACCAGCCTGGGCAACTTGGCGAGATCTCTTCTTGATAATAAATTAAAAAATTAGCCAGGCATGGTGGCATGTGTCTGTAGTTCCAGCTACTTGGAAGACTGAGGTGAGAGGATTTCCTGATCCCAGCAGGTCGAGGCTATGGTGCTTATGAACCTGCCACTGTACTCTATCCTGGGCAACAGATTGAGACTCTTACTCAAAAAAAAAAAAAAAAAGTACAATGTTGCTCAATACAAAACCAGCATGTAGATATATTAAATTATCTTGAACAGAAACAGTATATTAGACACTATATGTGAAATATAAAATATTCAATTTTAATAAAAAGTGACTAGGACTAAATCCAAAAAAGTATGAGTTTTTTTTATGTACATAAGCATTAAACTTTATTAAAATAAAATTTAAAAATCCACTTAAATTGGAATATATCCATTGTTTGTGAATTTGAGGACTTAAGACCATAAAGATGAACTTTTCTTAAGTTCAATACCATTTTCAGGATGACAACAACATAAATTTTTTATAGAATTTGACAGACTGAAGCTAAAATTTGCATGGAAGACCAAACAATCAAGAAAGGTTTAGCTATATCTGATTAAAAAATAATAATAATAATAAGACAGAGAGAATGAAGACAAAGGAAATACAGGTATCAAGATTTTTTATAAAGCTAAGCCCTTAAGACAGTTTTTTGGCACTGCTAAGCAAATATTCCAATGGAACAGAATAGAGCTCAAAACAGAGTTGCGCATATATGAAAACTTGATTTATGACAATGCAGGCAGTATAAATCAGAGTGGAAAGAATGTTTTAAAATTTATTTTTAATAAATGATCCTAAGACAATTGGTTACCCATAAAAAAATGAAATTGGACCCATAACTCATATATATACAAAAATCAATTCTAGGTGGATTAAAGACTTAAATGTTAATAACAAACTATAAAAATGCTAAAAGACAAGCTGAGGAATTATTTATTATACACATAGTGTACAGAGAATTAATATCCACAAGTCATTAAGAAAAAGACAGACAGCCCAATAGAAAATAGGTGAAAGAATGAACAGGCGTTTCACAGAAAGAGAAACACAATAGATTCTTAATCATATGAATAAAACAAAAAAGTTCTACCAGGTTAGTTATCAGAGAAATTCAAGTTAATATCATATTTATATATTTTTAATTTATATGAGACTGAGAAAAAAATGAAAGTTGTTTAACACTGATATTGGCTAGAATGTGGGTTAACAGAAATTCTCATCTATTCTTGGAATATATATAATTGGTACAACTATTTGGAAACAGTTGGACATCAACTACTAAAGTTGGATATTTACATATTCTCTTAATCAGTAAATATGTTATTTTCCCTACATAAAATTCTTCTGCAGGAATTTTTTTTAAGTTCATTGTAGCATCATTTATTTTAACAAAAATCTAGAGATAGTTAAAATGTGCATCAAGAGTAAAAAATATATATATATTTGGAATATCATAAAACAGAATATTATATTAAGTACAAAATTAAATTTCAGCAACAAGAATCAATGTAGATAAAATCCAAAGAAAAAGTCTCAACCAAAGAAGTTAAAAAATAGACACAATATAATAACTTTTATATATATTTCAATCCAGATAAAACTACATTCTATATTATTTAGTGTTTAATACATATGTATTAAAACTAAAAAGAAAAACAAGAAGATGATTACAGTAATACTGAGAAAAGAAAATAAACTTTCTGGGAAGTGGGAAAAGAGGAATTAGCCTAAAGATTTTTCCATTACCAACTCTATTCTGTTTCTTTAGCTCTGTGGTGGATAAATGTACATTCACTTTAGTATTCTTTATACTGTACTACACATGCTTTATATACTGTTATATGTATGATGTATTTTACATAAAGAATAACAAAATATCATTCATTCAGTACTTTATTTCTACATCAGTTCAATGGATAACTATTGAATGCCTAAAATCTGCCATTGAACAGATGATGTTAATTTGAATACAGAGGTTCTATCTTTTCATAAAGCTAAATATCTAATGTGCGTTTCAGATCAGCACACCAGAAATAACAATACGGTGTCATCGTATTGTTCCATGACATCTCTATGCACAGAACAATAGTTAAATTGGTCTGGGGTTTGGAGTTTAATGGATTCAGAGAAGATTTCTTATAGACGTGACAGCTGAATTGAGCATTGAAGCCCGCAGGAGAAGGTGTTAGTCAAAAGAACAGTCCCAAAAAATGCATTGCAAGAAGAGCCAAAAGTGTATGAAAAGACTGATGTTCTAGAGAGAGCAAGCTGTAGTTTTATTTTTGAGTTTGGAGTCTCACTCTGTCACCCAGGCCGGTGTGCAGTGGCACACTCACAGCCACCCCAGCGTCAAGCTGCTGGGCTCCGCGATCCTTCCACCTCAGCCTTCCGAGTAGCCGGAATTACAGGTGTGTGCTACCATGCCTGGCTACAGCTTTTGATTTATTGTAGAGGTGAGGGCTTGCCAAGTTGCCCAGGTTGGTCTTGAACCCTCAGGCTCAGGCAATTCACTGGCCTTGGCCTCCCAAAGTGCTGGGATTACAGGCTAAGCCACCGAACCCCACAAAGAGCAAACTTTTTAAAGAGCTAGATGAAGCTGGTAATTTGCTGGCAATTGCCAATTGATTGTCTAAAGTCTTTGGCGAAAACAAACTGTTGCCATGGGGCAATGAAGAGATGTTGATTCTTGGGCACAGAAATACAGTTAGAAGGAATAAATTCTAGTGTTTGATAGCACAGTAGGAAGACTATAGTTAACAATGGATTATTGTATATTTCAAAATAGCTAGAAGACTTAAAATGTTCCCAACAGAAAGAAATGATAAATGTCTGAGGTGATGGTTAGCCTGAATACTCTGATTTGATAACTTAATATTGTATGCATATATCAATAAATCACAAGTACCTCGTAAATATATATGATTATGTATACAAAAATATGATTAGATTCTTGGGGGAGAGGGTGGATGCTAGGATAGCAAAACTTAGAAAACTATCAGAATCCAGCATGCTAGGAGCAGGGTGCATTTCTAATGACCCAACACCTAAACAGAAAACTACTAAGAGGAATCAGAAGTTCTATACCTCATGTCTTAGCTTGATATTATACCAGAAGTGGTTCTGGTAACTGAAAAGTTTATTAGGCAGAAAACTTGTGTTTTAAATTAAAACTGGTTAAATGTCTTAAAACACAAAAGGACTTAAAAATTCTCTTATATAACTTTCTCACCATAGAAGAAAGGAAGTTACTCAATAAAACAGAGGAAATTATAGAAATGATATGAAAGAAAAAAGGTGCTGGAAAGTTCAGAGAAGGCTAATATGAATCAGAAGTAGATTCATGAGAAAGGTAAGAAGTTAAACTGGGCAAAAAAGGAAAAACAAAAAGATAGTCTTTTAGGTATCACATTTAAAGAGAGACCAATAAATTCGAACACATTCAATTCAAAGAGTAGTAATTAGGCTATTGAACATCTATAATTGGGGGTGAGATAAAGTTTTACAAAAGTTAAAGTCAAAAAAACTGAGAAATGTTTAGCTTGGAGAAAAGGCTCAAGGGAGAAGAAAACTGATCATCAAATATGTAAAGAATTGATATGTGGATGAAGAATTAGACTCCTCAATCTATCTGTCTTGGATGATTACAGTAGGGTAAATGTTGGAGTAATACATATATAGAAGAACTTCCTGATAATCGTATAACCTAAAAGTCCAACAAGGTTTTTTTTGGTAGTGGTGCGGTCTCTATCACCAGGACTATCTCAGTAAAAACTAGATCGTTAATAGGCAGAGGTTATTTAGTGGTGATATCAGACTCAGTGAATACTATAATATTTTCCAAACTGGAGATTTTTAAAAAATTGTTTTTCATGTTTTCTTTTCATATTTGTATGGTATCTGTTTATAACAGAGTGTTGTGTATTAAGGAATTTTAAATGATATAATTATGGAGATGAATAAATTGTTATTTATGGAATTGTATAGAACAAGATAGAAATTAAATATGAACACGTTATCTCTTAAATCACATGAAAGCTATAATTTGAATAGTAAAACGTAGCAAGACAGCAAAGACCTTTGGAGAAATTCTTAATAAGTTTCAGAACTAAACTGTTACAAAGGTCATGGAGTAATTTCAGTCATTGCTACCAGACCCAGGAAGATGGTCAGGGTCATTGCTTTCCTTCTTCCATAACCTAGTAGTAACTTTTGCAAAATGTGAAAATATCCTGTGTGGACAAGCAAGCCCTCTTATTCAGGATTCAGGTAATTATAGAAAAAGAAATATGCTAAAGATATAAAATCTCCAAGCAATTCATTGTGGTTATTACAAAAAACAGCAGGTTCACATGTATTAATTAACAGGTCCCTACAAATGACATTTACAACATGAAGGCCTTGACATCAACAAGAATAAAGTACATTTTTTTAAAACCCCACAATCTCTGTGTCTCTAGAATGGCAATGTCTGAAAAAGTGTGCAAATTTAGCACATCACAGTAAGGGGATGATGACCCTGAAGCCTGTGGTTGTCTGTGGTTGTCAACCATATGTCTGTGGTTGTCTTTACAGCAACCAAGAATCATCCAACTCATTCGTGTCCTGCATGAATTCAAACTATAAAAATAAAAAGTTATCAGTGGTTTCGAGGCTCTGATAGCAAGATTCTTTCTTCCTTCTATCTCTTCTAATTGAGCACTGTTGATTGTGTTTTATCTAAAATTTTATGTGAATGTATTTGATTAAAGAATCATCTTCTGAAGTTTATATTTGAAAACCACTGGACAAGATCATCCTTATAATCCCACCCAGTTTTGAGACAGAAACTATACCCACCTTTCTCACCCCATTCCCAATTCTTATCACACTGCCTAATAATGCTAAAGAAATGTTGGTGTGTGGTTGAATGAACAAGTAAAAGGTGAAGAAAAGCAAATCATTATGTTAAAATGGGCTAAAATGAAGAATACAAGCAAAATTTACAAGAAGTATCTTGTAAATGTTTCTTTATAAATGCTCATTCCTTTATTAACCAAATGTGTCCTGAGCACCTGCTGTATGCAGTGACTATTGAACACAGTTGGAGCACATCAGTGAACAAAAGAGGAAAAAAAAGACAATAAATAACAGACATAAACAACTATATATGTTAGTAGATGGTGGTAACTGCTATGAAAACAAACAGGTAATGTGGGAGCAAAAAAGGTTATGCTCACAGAAATAGAGAGCTGTATCCTGGGATTCCAAAGCCTGGGAAGAAAAGGAAACAGGGGATAGGGAGAGGATGGTTAAGGAATATAAAATTACAGCTAGATAGGAGGAATACATTCTACTGTTCTATAACACCGTAGGGTGATGTGACAATAATTGACAATAATTTATTGTACTTTCTCAAACAGCTATAAGAGATGATTTTGAATGTTCCCGGTACAAAGAAATGATAAATGTTTGAGGTCATGGATATGCTAATTACCCTAAATTGATCATTGCATATTGTATGCGTGTATTGAAAAATCAGTCTGTGCCCCATAAATAAATATAATAATTACATGTGAAAGAATGAAAGAGAGAAAAGAAAGAGACAAAAAGAATGAAAAAAAGAATGAAGAAGGAAAGAATGGAAGGAATGGAAGGAAGATAATAAGAGTTGAATGTGAAACAATATAAAGAGGTTCAGGAGGACCCAGGATGGAGAGGTGGCAGGTTGTAGTAATAAATAGGGTGGTCTCAGAACACCTCATTAAGAAAATGATACATGGCTAAAAATGTGAAGATGATGATCAAACTGGTCATGCAGAATACCTGGTGGAAAAGAAGCCAAGGCAGAAGAAACAACAAGTGCAAACCCCCTAAGACAGAAGTATACATGGTATCCTCAAGAACAGGCAAGAGCCCAGTGTTTCCAGATTGGAGTGAAGTAGTAGAAGTTAAATTGCTTCAGTCTGTACTGCTGTTATAACAAATATCAGACTAGGTACCTTAAACAACAATTTACTTTCTCACAGTTCTGGAGGAAAGAAGTTGCAGATCAAGGTGTGGCAGGGTTTATTTCTCGTGAGGGCTCTCTTCATGGCTTGTAGAAGGTAGCCTTCCAGTGTGCTCACATGGACTTTCCTTGCTGGGTGTACACAGAGAGAGTATACACCCTCCACACTCCCTTTCCCTCTTTTATGAGGCCATACATTAGTCTGTTTTGCTTTGCTATAAAAGAATATCGAGGTTGAGTAATTTACAAAGAAAATAAGTTTATTTTGGCTCCTGGTCCTGCATATTGTACAAGAAACACAGTGCTGGCATCTGCTTCTGGTAGGGATTCAGGAAGTTTGCTGTTGTGGAAGGCAGAGAGGGAGCAGGAGTGTCACATGGTGAGAGAAGAAGCAACAGAGAGAAGGAGGTGTCTGACTCTTAAATAACCAGCTATCTTGTGAACTCATAGAGCAAGACTCACTCGTTACCATTGGGAGAGCACCAAGCCATTTCCAAGGAATTCGTCCCCATGACCAAACAACTCCCACTAAGCTCCACCCCCAACAATTGGGATGACTTTTTAACATGAGATTTGGAGAGAACAAATATCCGAACCATATCAGACCACCAGTTTTACTGGATTAGAACCTCACTTGTGTGACCACTTTTGACCTTAATTATCTCTGAAAATTTCTATTTCCATAAACAGTCACATAAGATTTGGACCTCAACATAAACATTTTGGGAGAAAACAATTCAATCCATAGCAGAGATTGACAAGATAAAGTTTAAGGGCAGACTACATAGGGCCTTATAGGTCATTGTAAAGGCTTGGGCTGATTATTTTTGAAATTCTTTCCACAAGGGAGTTTTATGATTCTGTGTTATATCGGGACATATAATTTTTTCCCATTATTTTTGGATTTTGAATTAGCACTGAATGGCAGTAGACAAAAGCTAAGAAGACACTCAACTAGAGCCTCAAATGTCAGCTTTGAGTACTGGTGTTTAATATAATTGGAATAATTTGCCTGAATTTATTAATTGAATTCTAGATCACAAACCTTGGTATTAAAACTCCTTTAATTTAGCATGCAAATCTATGCAGAAACATGCAAAACACAATTCATAAAGCAACTGAAACATATCTCCAGGCTTTATTATAGGGGTCAAAGCAGGAAGATTAAAGGCAGAGAACACATTCTTTAAGGGCAGAGTGTGTATGACCTAATACATCAAAATATATGTTGGATGTGTACTGGTAAATTGGCTAGTTAAGTCAAAAAATGGGTGAGAGTCACTTTAATTATACAAATTCCTACTAAGTGCTTATAAAGTACAGTAATGGGCTAATAGACAATGGACAACAATGTCTAATTGCCATTAAGCATCAACTATTCAGCGCACGTGTGTCAGGGAGTCGGCAGAACATCCTTCCATTTAACTAAAAATTATCCTGCCCAGTAGAAGAATCTAATTCAATCTGTTCAACGTTATTATGAAAAAATAAGTATAGCTCCAGGAAATATAGTTATGCATTGGAATTATTATCATAGCTGAGTTAATTGTAAAAATTTTATAAGCATATATTATTTTTAATCTTCTAATGATAATAGCTACTATTTTAAATACTATCATTTTTATTTATTTAGTGGCTCATACTGTCTGTTCCAAAGCCAGCTATCTATTGTGTGGTAGAGTATAGAACTTTTCACGACTGCAAATCTATGAGGAGAAAAGGGAGTACAGTCGTTTGTATATCAGTCCAAGCAGGACCTCAGAGATCAGTTATCTAACCTTCTTAAGTTTCAAATGACAGAAGAGACCCAGAGAGGTTCAACAGTGAAATAGAAAATTGAGATGATTTGCTCTCATACAGATCTAATGGCTTCATTCCTAACTACCCATTCAGCTCCAATCCCAGTCCAACAAGTGAATGGATAATAATTTTTTAAAAAATGAATTTCTGTGCCATATGACTAACTCTAAAATATACTCTTTGCTGTGAACTTTACCAACCAAGCACAGATTTTAACCTTAGATAAAAGGAATAACATTTACTCTAGATGATAAGACTACAGAAATCTCTGTGTGCTATCTTATTGGTTTGTTTTGTTTTGGCTTACCCAGGAAAGGCCATACAGTCGTCCATCCTGTTACAGACACACCCCTCAATTCAGTTTTTAAACCCCAAAGGAAGAAAGGCATCTATTTTTTTTTTTTTTTTTTTTGAGTTGGAGTCTCACTCTGTCACCCAGACAGGAGTGCAGTGGCCGCTCCCGGCCACCGCAGCCTCGACCTGCTGGGATCTGGCGATCCTTCTGCCTCGACCTTCCAAGTAGCTGGAACTACAGGAGCGCGTTACCATGCCTGGCTAATTTTTTTGTTTATTGTAGAGATGAGGTCTCGCTTACCCAGGCGGGTCTCGAACCCGCGGGCTCAGGCAATCCGCTCATCTCAGCCTCCCAAAGGTGCGGGATTACAGGCTGAGCCACCGAGCCCCGCTCTAATTTTTTTTTTAAATAGCATCCATGCATAGATTTCTCTAATAGGGGAATTTCACACAGAGTGGATCTCTGCTCTTTATCTACACTAGATCACATTACCAAGAGAATAAGAACCAAAAAAAAAAAGGATACCAAGGACCTTTGTTATGACCCCAAGCACCCAAGGGTATTGCTCTACTGCAATCAGTGCTTATGGCACAGTTATAAGGTGGTGACTCCTATAACACTGTCATGAGTTATAACCCAGAAAGTAATAATGAAGCAGAGAAACCGGCAAAGCTGACCCAACAAAGATAGATTTAAAATTAGCACTGGACTGGAGATAACTTTATGCCAGTTGCTAAGGGCAACGTACAACTGATGGATAATGTAATAATGCACATTAAGCCACACTTACACTAAATAAGTTCACAACATCATTAATATCCGTAACAGCAGGGGCACCAAGCTGACTGAGGTAAGCAAAGGTGTTGATGATGACTGTACCTTAGGGGAAGGCCTAACCACTTAATGACCTGATCAGATGCACAACAAGAGAGGGAAAAAAAAGACACTGCGGTTTCAGCTTCATTTGTCCTTGCTTTTAACTTAAACAGCCCCTCTAATTCTTTTCCTCCCACTGCTGCCATATTTTATGTGTCCCTCTTTTTGAAGGTAACACGTATTTTTAATCTATGGACCTGATTCTCACATCAGCAAGTCTCTGACTTTTGAGTTTGCCCTGACTGTTTATCCCTATACGGTGGTTGCTTCTTTGGTATGCCTATTCTTTGTATTTTTGTTTCTCCTTTTATTTTCTTCTCAGAAATGCTGAAAAGGATCTCCTATTAACCAAATCTTTCCCTGTCTTCTATATTGGAATAGAAAGAAACAGAAGAGAAGCGGGGGAAAATAGAGTGTATGAAGAGGTGGTACATACGTGAAGGCTATGCTTAGACAAAATCATGAAGGCAATTAGACTACCTTCTGAAAATCCATCCTTCTCTGTTCCCAGGTTAGCAACGATGTAGTTAATTAGACCATTTAGCATGGCATGCCACTTCCAAACCATTCTTTGTCCCTTTGAATGCCCTCATCACCGTCTCTTTAGTAGCCAGTTGACTTAATAATTTGACAACTGCAGCTAATTCATTTGAGTCCTTCAGACAGAAAATGCCTTAACCAGAAGGAATGATTCAACCTGAGAAATTTTAAACCTCATGACTCATTCTAGAGTATGAAGCAGAGATAGCTTGAGTATGGGATATCCTTCCTTAAATAATGTGTTCCATCAATCAGCTGTTCTGTGTTATGTAGTGTTGCTTCAACATCTATAAAATCACAGGGTCAGAGAGTGCTAGAATTCTCAAGGAACTTAGAGATAATCTACTCAACCACTCATAATTTGCATTTTGAGCATTTAAGCAGCTAGCCCAAATTCAGACAACGGGGATGATAGCTACAATGATCCTGGAGTGTTCTCAATAAATAACCTCGGAAACAAGTAGGCTCTTTGAAACGTGTTGAAACGCATGGGTTGTAGGTTGCCTAAGTCTGAATCTTGGTTTCAATATTTATTTATTAAGGCTTATTACTTATACCAGGCAAGTCACTTGTCCTGTTTCTTCATCTGCAAAACTGGATTAATAAAATTATATACTTCATCAAACCAGTAGAATGGTTATGAGGATTTAATCAAGCAATAAATGTAAAGCACTTATAATAGGCTGGCACATGGTAAGTGTTTAATAAATTTTATACCATTATTAATGAAATGGTAGAAAAGTCGGGAAGGGGGATCTGTATTTTGACAGTGCTTTCTTCTTTTCTCCTTTTAAAACAAGCTTTCTCCCCCTCATTCCCTCTTTCTCACCATTTTCATTACTCCCTTTCAAAAGTGTAAGTCCATTAAGGCCAAGATGTACTTTTGTTCACTGTGACACATTTGGTTCCTAGAACAGTGGTAGACATATCATAGCTGTTTAATAAATACCTACAGAATAAATTTATATTAGAGCTGAAATTTGCACTACTTCCCACAAGATCTGCTTCTGTGGTTTCTGAAATTTTTCAGAAAGAGCAATGTGTATTTTTCATTCATTCTTTTCAGATTTTGTTTTAACAATTTATTCCTAACAAATTTTGGAATTCTACGCCATGGGGCACGGTGGCACATGCCTGTAATCCCAGCTACTAGGGAGGCTGAAGCAGGAGGATCGCTTGAGCCCAGGAGTTCTGCACTGTGGTGCGCCACGCCAATCGGGTGTCCGCACTAAGTTCAACCGTCAATATGGTGGCTTCCTGGGAGCGGGGAGCCACCAGGTTGCCTAAGGAGGGGTGACCCGACCAAGGTTGGAAATGGAGCAGGTTGAAACTCCAGTGTTGATCGGTAGTGGGATTGCACCTGTGAATGTCCACTGCACTTCAGTCTGGGCAACATAGTGAGACCTTCTCGCTTAACAACAACAGAAAAAGTTTTGGAATTCTACCTTTCCTTCTACAATCCCCAATAACCATGGCTAACTCACCTTTACACTTCTCAAGAAACTGGAACTGTGCCCTGTGCTTATAGGATACAGGATGGTGCAGTAATTTCCCTTTATCACAGCCCAAAACACAGTGCTTTGTCATCTGTAGAAACTAATATTCTTTGTGGAATTGAATGAAAATCATAGAAAGTTTAAAGATCAGGTTTGGAGTATCAAGTTTACTACTAACCATCTGTGTAGCCTTAAACACCTCACCATCTCTCTGGGCATCAATTTTTATCTCCATAAAATTGAGAAGTTTAGATCGAATTATCCCTAAAGGCTTTTAGTTGTAAAGACTCTAAGCTTTAGAACTAGGAAATGTAGTTACTTTGTAGGTAACAAGCTTTAATAAATGGATGTTTGATATACTGGAATTCCACTATAATAGCATTTTAAAAAAAATCTATAGGACCTGATAATCTTTCTCCATTATAATTTTGGAGAGACCACGTTGTGGTATCCTGATAGAATATGGCTTCTACTTCTCTCCTACCTCAGACTTCCAGTTAAACTTGCCCTATTTGAATGTTCTAGGAGTGTGTCAGACATTAACAGGGCTTAAGATGTGAGAAGAAACATTAAAGAGAGGATGTTTCTGACATGATTTCATGACCAGGAGCACTGTAGGCTTGAGTTTCCTACCATTTGAGACATCGTATTGAACGTTAAAGGCATGAGATTGCATAGTTGGAATGGTATTCATGAAGTAAAGGGCTACCAGGTCAGTTCCTGCATTCTTTATTAAACTTCCTTATTTTATCCTGGTCCAAGTGAACTCTTAGAGGAGCTCCAGAGAAAATTCTCTTTGTAATCTCTCTATAAAATGGTAAAACAATGATAACAATAATACCCATTTATTGATTTGTTGTGGGGATCAAGAGAATGTGTAACTGCAAATTTATTGTGTCAAATCTCGTCTATAAAATTTTAAGTATTTTTGTAAGTTTTGAGTATGCCTTTGGTCTCTCAATTTTTCTTCTGTGTCAATCTTACTTCTCCAGCCAAATACTGGGATCTTTAAAAATAAGTACCCCCTATTTATTCTGTCTAGTTTGATGATCACAAGTGATAATGTAAATGAAGTATTTTTAACTATAAATTTTCAAATGTAATACATATCATTATGTAGACATCAGCTGCTAATATGTTCTAGGTAGATATTAGTCACTAAATAAGAACTCAGCAAAATAGACTATTAGGGTGGCAGAGAACCATGAGGATTAACTAATTTAATTCCCACATTTTTCAGGTAAAGAGACTTATTGATAGATAAATATAAGGTCTCAAGACTCAAACTAAAACACACATGTTAATACATTTATGTACAGTGTATTTGAGTCTCCCGGGGACATTAAGGAGTCTGGATCCACTCCTGATGACACAATGACTCACAGAACAAGTGAGTCAAGTCCCGGGTTACGTATTACTTTTGTCACATTTCCAGTAGGTAGAACAGAAGCATTCAAGCAAGCAATCCATAGCTGTACCAATTTTCACAAGAGGTCCTCCAGGTTAAGCCATCATGTGAGTAGATTACATCCCCAGTCATGTTGATCAGAGTTCATAGTCATATATGTATCTGGTCCTGAAAAATCTAAGTCTAGGTGAATCTTAAGAAATTTGGAAATGTGCTTGATTTGGAAGTCGTGGGTGGTATCAGATAGTTAAGTGACAAGTAAAGCATTGATTCCTTGAGAGTGAGGCAGGGCCACAAGCAGTGACTTCCATAACAGACTCTGTGTCCTGTCTTAGTCTATGCTGTGCTGCTATCACGGACTACTTCTGTGACTGGGTAATTTATGCTGAATAGATATTTATTTCTTTAGCTTTGGAGGCTGCGGAATCCAAGATCAAGGGACCTACATCTGATGAGGATCTTTAGAGCCGAACTTGTCCATTTTGTAAGGAACCCACTCCCTCAATAACAAACCCACTCCCATGATGATAGCATTAATTTCATTCATGAGGGCAAAGCCCTCACAGCTTAATTACCTCTTAAAGGTCTCACCTCTTCATACTGTTACAAAGGCAGTTAAATTTCAGTGTGGGTTTGGGAGGAGACAACTATCAAACTATATCATTTCCTAAGTCACAAGAAAAACAAAACAACGTTGTATTGATCTACAACAATTTCAGCATATAAAAAATAAAATAAAATAAAACAAATGATGGTGTCACTAGAACAACTCATAAGAAAATAAACAGACACCATGGCAATTTTTTCACCTAATAGAAATCTTTTTGATGTGAGACCATCTCTCAACTCAGTTAGGCCACTGATTCTCTTATTGCTAATATGAGCTCCACTGTAAATTAACTTAACACTTGTTTTATAAATTTATAAATGGTCTTAGGACCATTCAGAGTACTGAACTTGACTTTGCCTAAAAGAACTGTCCCTTCCAGTACCAATAATGTCTCTAATCGGTCTGTTAATGTAGGCGCCTCAGACTTTAAGTTTCAGCCAATTACTTATAGGAAAGTTGGTGCACTGCATCACTTAAGACTGAATAATAGTGCCCGGCAGATAATTTAAATCTAAAGCTTCTTAAGCCAGCTGCTTCATTAAGAGGTAAGCCAGTAACTGATATTTTTAATTTAACACTCTTTTCTGGAGATCCTCCATCAATCGGGATGTGTGCCAGAGTAATACCCTCATAAAGAAAGAAGTAAAACAGGCCTGAAACAGTGCTGCGAAGAAATAAAAGAAATTGATCTAGGGTTATTTTTCACAATTCAAATTATTCACTTGGTAGTCACCCAATACTAAACCTAAATTCAAATGCTTTGAAAGAGAAGGGATTAAGAGATTGTAAATAGCAATATGCGGGCTATGGAAATTCAAGTCAGCAGCAAAAAAGAAGAGGAAATGACCAAGAAGAGGGCACAAAGGATAAAGAGATATCAGAAGGAATTTCCATATGAGTCTATTATTTGTTTTTCAGATGATGCACATATTAAATGTATATTGAGGCCACATTTTTATGTTGAGTCCCATATCAGGCTGGATACTATAGCTGATTTGGGGGAGAGAAAAAACTGAAGAAGGAGAAGCAATTAATACAAGATGGAATGCATGATTGTGCTGAAATACACATCAACAGAATCAGTATAATCATAGTTCAGAGAAAAGAAAGCAGAGTGTAAGTGGATCTTTTTTTTGGTTGGAGTCTCACTCTGTCACGCAGGCTGGAGGGTAGTGGCACACTCCCGGCCACCGCAGCCTAAACCTGCTGGGCTCCGGTGATCCTCCCGCCTCAGCCTTCCAAGTAGCCGGAACTACAGGCGCTGGCTACCAAGCCTGGCTAATTTCTGATTTATTGTAGAGATAAGGTCTCACCAAGTTGCCCATGTGGGTCTCGAACCCACGGGCTCAGGCAATCCACTCACCTTCGGCCTCCCAAAGTGCTGGGATTATAGACTGAGCCACCAAGCCCTGCCTGTAGGTGGATCTTAAAAATTTTGCTTACATACTGGCCAAAAGAATTTTCATCATGCTTAACTGGCTAGTTGCATCAAGTACAATTTCTGGTATATTGTAAGAAATAGCATTTATTAAGTGAAATAGCCAGATCACTTTGTAAAAAGTATTCAAAAGAATCTAAGTACTATGGCAGTCTGATCCCAAAGAAATCCATTATAAAAGTCACATAAGCAGACTTTCTTCTGGGTCAGAAATTGTGGATTATTTTTCTAGCTTCTTGAATTCATATTTACATTTTGATTACCATAAAAAAATTATATCTCAATATATTTGCTTTCTTCTGTTACAAAACTATGACTATAAATTGAAAGTATTTTTATTAAATTTCTTTGACTCTAACAGTTATTAATACTACACAAACAATATTTTGACAGCTTCTCATTAAATATAAAAAGCAAATTTTATCAAAACTAATTTCTTAATGAAATAGGTAGTATTGTCATTTTCAATTAGCATATGCATAATAGAAGAAAACAACTTATTGGTAAAATGTTAATGTAATCATTAGTAATTTTATTCTTATTTATTGTTTGTTTATTTAGGAGTATATGTGCTGAGAAAAATTATTCCTATAAATAAGTAGATGTGAATAGACTAAGCTTAGTTATGGTGACACCACTCAGTTCTTTGAACATTTTCTGCAGTACATGATAAAAATTACCTTGTGGTTTGTTAATATTTTTAATTATCAGTCAACTGACAACTCAGTTAGATTTGTCTTCAATTTTGTGAATGCAATGACTGATTCAATAAATGCTGATTATTCAGTTATTGGAGTCTTTTACTTTCTCTGTTTCAGGAAAGAATTTACTAACTCTTATCAAATTCTATTCATTAGCTCCATTCCTCTTCCACTTAGGGCCACCTTGTTTGACCCAATAAATATAAAGAAAAAAAAAACACTTAAAAATGCTTTTATGTCATCACATACTTTACCATTTCATCAAACACTTGGAGTTGCAGATTTAGTTCATTCAATTTTTGGAAAATGCCCACCCCCTGTCCTCATTGGTATGAGTTAGAGCTTGTATTTATTTTCAAACCAATCAGCCAAGTCAGATTTAATTTCTAGCTCCACAATCTGTTTCATTTTCAATCCAAATAAATTTGTTAATATTTGTGCCTATAAAAAGTATCTAACTTCTGATTTATCCAAATTAATAGGTAAAGGAATGATAGATGGTACACAGATAAGGCATGGAACTTTGTAATATATTTGTTCTTGGAAAAAATAAACCATTTCAGTATTTCTTTCCAATGCTTGCTTTGTTTGCTTTCATTGATCTCTTGCTGAAGACTGATGTGTTCTTTAGCAAAAGTCTGGAGACATAATAGGTAAAGCTAGTTAAAAGGAAATTGCTCCTGTTCCCAGTGTTCCACACTAAAATAAATTTGAATTAAGACATTCAAGCACATTTTAAAATGTTCCAATTCAAATACTATACTTTTTCACTAATAGATGTATATATATGACAGAAAAAAGCATAATATCTCATCTCTCTACATATAATTTCATAGACACTCTATGAATCTTGATTATCTCCATCCATGAATGGAGGTAATAATGGAAGAAGGCCAAAATGGCAGGTTAACTAAATAGGTCACTTTTGGAATATATATGATTTAATCATTAAAATTACCATAATACAAATCCTCTCCATTTACAAAATGCTTATGATCTGTATTTCCTGTCAGTATCAGTCAGGGTCCAACCAAGAAATAGAAACTACTCTTGGTCTTTTATTATAAAGGATTTGAATGTAGAGAATTGGGTATATACCTAATGAAAGAACTGACACCCTATAAAAAAACGGTGAAACAACTTAGAGATGGGCAGAAATTAGGATATCGTGAGGAAATGGTAATACAGGAGCACGGAAGAGGAATCAGCTGGCTGGAATTCAAACTCAGTGGAGACTACCCTCCAGGGAGGAGGAAGGAGAAGGCGAACCATGGAGGAGCCACGGCTAGACATGCTACCAAAAGAAGAGAAAAAGGAGCAGAAACACCAGGGCTGTCCTTAACCCACATCACTGAATTTTTTAAAAAATCGCTTCCCATTGGCTGAAATGAAACAGTGAGCAAGGAGGCATGGGATTTTGCAGTTTCCTGCAAAATGGTGGGGTATACATAACAGGTGGGGAATGAAACAGAAAGAAACA
Source organism: Carlito syrichta (assembly GCF_000164805.1). Taxonomy (NCBI): domain Eukaryota; kingdom Metazoa; phylum Chordata; class Mammalia; order Primates; family Tarsiidae; genus Carlito; species Carlito syrichta. The sequence continues at coordinate 1,039,751 of NW_007246463.1, forward strand.
GGTTATCCTCAAGCACAGTGTCCATTATTTCATTTGCTTCTCACAACTTCCTGAAATCATGAATGCACTACAAGGATTCTTTGGGTTAGTCTCTTTGAAAAAAATATATATATATAAGACCACTGAAGTTTAGGAAGTTCAAGCTGCCAAGAAGAGTTGAACCTAATCCTCAAACTCACGTTTACTATAACAGAAATCTTTCAAGAACAACATAGAACTTGATATGCCATCTTAGTCTTTCAGATTTAGGTTTATGGCTGGGGGCGGGGATACGCCTTGAGTACCCATGGTTTTAAAATAGGAAAAGTTGGTTGAACAAAGTGGGCTCACTGTGTTGAGTTTGACGGCTAACTATATTAATATTATTCATGCCGCTTACAAATTAACAGCTTACCTATAGCATTGGTAATAAAATATATGATAAATACTTAATAGTGTTCAAGAATCTCTGGCCAGGACTATTGTTTTTCTTCTCTGAAGAGAAAACAAAAGTCAGTTTCACCGATGACTTAATGCTACCCCAGCAATGTGACTAGGTTATAGCCACAAGAGTCTGTTCTCATGGGAATTTTCTGAAATAATATAAAAGTGGTTTACCATGGAGATGGATTGAAGATGGTTCCTCTTATAACCTCTGCTGAAGTTTTTCTCTCTGTAGGATAATATGACAGTCTAGAAGAGAAGAAATAATATCAAACATAAGAATTCATAAATAGGAGTCTATGTGCACCTGAAAATGAGTGAGTGAGTGTGTGTTTGTGCTTGCAATGTATGTGTTGTGACTGTGTTTTAACTGAAATTGTCAATAGCTATTGCACTGTTCGGGTACGTAGCCAAGATACACTTTATTGAATAAGTCTTCCGTCATCATCACACTTTCATTCTGTCCTGAACTTGGAAATTTTCCTACAAAGAAGAAAAAAGAAAATGGCAGACACTGTTTAGCCATTCTCTCCAAACACTGGCTCACCAGGCTACAGACCCCAGTCAATTTAATGCTACATAAAACCATCCTCGGCTCTGAACTCCCCACAGTTGTTAAAGTCAGGTGTCCATATGATTCAGAATCTTGCCAAGCAGAGCCTTCTATACCAGGGGAAACAGGGAGTGATATCAATGATGTTCAGAATCACTGTCTGAAACACAATTAATGCTGTCTGCTGTTGACACTCTCAGGGAATAGTGAGTTTGTGGAGAGGGTAGCGCAAACATTGCCACAATTAATTATGATCCCTTTTAAATGGTTTTGGGAACAGGACCCACTGTTGGAAGAGCCTACACTCCCATAAAAGACAATTAATTCAACATTTTCCCAAGGGTGTATGGGCAATGTACAGTTTTTGCAATCTGGGGAAAGAACTTTTAGCATTCCTGATGAGTCTGAAACCTGTGAGCAGTGAACAGAATTGTGAGACAAGCCTAGCCAATTTCTTGCAAAGTCATCCAAGAATGATTGGTAGTGTCATTGTCAATGATAATAGCATCTATCCAAAGAACAGAAGGAAGCAAAATTATGAAACTCTTGTTTTCCTTTTTAATTAGCAATATTACTTGGGGCTACATGACTTTTTTCATTTGCCATGAATGATATCATGTTTTGTGGGCTATTATAAGTTTGCAGCCAGATTTCATTAAATGAGGAGAGTGGCTGTTCTCAATTAAATTTATTCTGCATGAATCAAACCAAATTCTTTTTGGTATAGTTTTCTATTGCTGCAAACAAATTACCATAAACGTTAGTGGTGCACTACAACATGAAGTTTTTATTTTATAGTTTCTGTGAGTCAGGAGTCCAGGCATTGGTTAGCTAGGTCCTCTGCTGAGGGTCTCAAAGTTTGAATTCCAATGTCAACTAGGCTGAATCTCATTTGCAGCCTGGGGTCCTCTTCCAAAGTGGTTGGAACTCACTTCCTTGTGGTGAGGCATGACTAAGCCCTCTTGTTAGCTGTCTACTGAGAGCCACTCTTGTTTTTGGAGTCTGTTCTCAGACTCTCATTCCCTTCTTTACAATATGACTGTTTGCTTTTTTTCTGGATCAGCAGGGAAGAATCTCTATGACAATTCACCTTATTTTTAAAAAGCTCACCTAATAAGGTCAAGCCCTTCCAAGTTAATTCTACTCGATTCACTTTAAATCCACTGATATCATAACATAATTGTGGGAGGGATATGTTCTCATGTTCACTGGTCTTACCCATACTCAAGGGGAGGAAATTACAGAGGGTGTGTATATCAAAAGGAAGCAATTTGGAGTGATTAAGGAATTCTACGTACCACAATTTTCATCAATTCATTTTGCAGATATATATCTCAGTATTTATAAGAATAATTGGAAATATCACAGAAGATATTTCAAATAAAACTATTTTGCTATGTGATATATCATAGTTAACTATAAATTAAAATTTACCTAGATAAAGTTTGAGATCCTTATAAAAATCATAATGATACCTGAATATATTTATTCAGAAATATAATTGACCAATATGTCATGCATATTCTTGGATGAAATAAAGCATATGTAAGATTGAATGCAAGGTATTAGCTATATATTGCCACTTTTCCCATGATCTTACACATTGTGTATTGCACATCATAATCTTTAACAAACAATCTTAAAAACAAGTATCTGCTCTGTTCCTTTGACTAAGTGATCACCGCTTGATATTGTTTTGTGTAAGCATATTCATCTAGGGCAAATGGCAAATGTGTACATAGATTTAAGTTCAAAGAGTAAGGCCAAAACCAGAAGTTTGACTTAGAGGTTAAGTCCTTAATCAAAGGGTGGTACATACTACATTAATACAAGGTTGATTTGGTCTGAATGCATAAAGCTTTTGTTCTTTCATTTGCAAATGCTCACAACAGGCTAAAGAGTTTAAATGGTAATTTACTATGATCCAAAATAACTGTTTTGCCTTGTATCATCTTTTATGGTATAGTGTGGTCTACTCAAATAGCAGTTATCAAAATGAACAATATTTGTTAACTAATAAGTCTTATGGAATAAAATAGGATGATACTCTCCCTATAGCTTAGAGACTGTGTTGCTATGGCCCACTGTAGCAAATTCTAAAATGGCAATGTATGGAATAAAAGCTTTACTTTTTCATCACCTCTTCTTAGGAAAAGTAAGAGGGAAGAAGCAATTATTAACTATATTTGTTCTTCAAAAAAATGCAGTCACTTTGCTGTTTTCAAATAGGCAAGATGAATTAATTAGCATTTTAATAGGTAAATAGAGGTTTTAGAAGGAAATGCAGGTATGTGAAAATAGTCCTGAACTGCCAAGTAATTTCTTTTAGTAATGTGGAATGGTGGGGGTTTCTGTGTGTATTTTATGGAATAATTTAAGTTCTTTTCTGGTTTAATATGCAATGCCTACTCATAGAGATAGATGAAAGAAGTTTTATATAAAAGTTTTGCTACTGTGATTATTGCTAAAATGCTACATGGTTGCTCTAAGTTAATGATATTTAAACATTTTCCTCAGTAATTTTACCTCTCAATTGAAAGGAAGATACCTTTTTGGAATGTACTTTTTTACTCCTTTAAACTAAGTGCTCCTTATAATACAAAACAGCACTCAGTGATCCATGCAGGCTTCCATTTATAATATTAATAGAAGACATGTTCCATGCTAATCCATCTCATTAATATTAAAGAAAGAACTCCAAGACTGGTGAGCACTTAATCATTTGCAATTAGCACCTAACTGTTAATTCTATGGAGAGCTCTTAGGGAGAGAGGCAGAAGAAGTAGTTCCCGTTTGCAAAATGTTAGTTGATTTAACTTAGAGTATTTAATTCTGGGAAAACTCGGTAATTAGAACAATTCATGTAGCTAGACAAGTTTAATTGATCAGTTAAAATTAAAAGAGTCCCCAACTGAGAGCAACCACAAGATATACATTTTGGAAACGGCCATGACATAGCCATTTTGCTAATTTATTGTGTGAAGTTCGATGTGATTCTAGGCCAATGGATCTGGCATCTGAGCAGAGGTGAATAAACTTCCAGCTCAGGCTACCTCAACACAGATCCCAAAATCCAATTAGCAGAATGGGCAGGTTGTCTGGTTTGGCTCCAACTGGAGCAGCTTGCTTCCTCAATGTCAACTCAACCTGAAAAAGAAAAAAATAGAATGCCTGTGAGTTTCCTCCTTTAAGGCTAAAAAGAGTTCCAAGGCCCAGAATACAAGCTCTATGCCAATTACTCAGAGAAAAACCAAGTTTCACACTGTGGTGCGTCCTCCTACACTGATTCTGCCATGTAACCGTCTCTCTCTCTCAGCTCTGAAACCTGCCTCTTCTATGACAGTAGATCTTATTATCAGGGATTTCTGTTGAAAACGTCTTGGAAGAATCAAAGGCTTTGGAAGATTCTATTACATAGCACTGAAGGGGAATTGACCACAGGGTAGACATACTTTAAAAAAAAAAAAGGCATCTGTACCTGTCTGCACCATCTTCTTGACCCAATTCTTGTAAAAGCTGCTTCCAGCACCATTTTTTTTTTTAACTCAAAGAAAAGCTGAGGTTGGCAAGACCCCTGGAAAGGCAGCAGGACTCCTTAAAATGAGCTGAAGACAGACCTGTCCATCTCTTCTGCTAATGTCACTTACTCAATTAGTAATGATGGCGTGCCCCCAGGACATATCACACCAAATGTTGACTGTGGCAACCTTTAACACCAGTTCTATGGCCAAGTCTAGCAAATTTCACCAGATTTCACTGAGCACATTTCAGACAGTGTCTAATTACTGTGAGAATCAGGGCACATTTGAGTGTCTCTTTCTTTAACATTTCAAAACTATGTATCCCGCTCTTCCACCGTCTCCCCCACACGTTGCTCTCGTGTTGTGATGTGCTGTTATCCACCAGGTGCTCGTCTTTCTTTCTGGATACCTTGCTGCTGTTGTGGGGGTCCTCTTCCTAGTCTTAAACTTGCCATGCCCCAGAAGCTTGACTCCGCTCCTATTCACGTTTGATAACAAGGCCATCTGCTCCCTTCGCCAAATGTTAGGTTCCACTTTTACAGCAGTTTTCCAGATGTGTGCGGCACTGCAGCTGCATGGCCTTTACAGATGGCATGGGGAAATCTGTGCTCAGCCTCCTGCCTCGCAATATGCCATAATCCTCACCAGCTGGATTGACGTGCTTTAGCCTTTAAGGATTTGGATGAAAGAACACGGCTAGAGCAACAAGAGTCATTGCCATCAGATCCATACTAGCCATGAGGCTCCCTCATGGCCATGGCACAAGACTTATGAGAAGAAGCATTCCAAATGAGTCCGCTGGAAGAACCATATGCATACAAAACAGTGTAGTGTGTGACTGATATCTCCAAACAGACTCTATAGGGTATATTTCAGGTACAGGATTTTGAGGTTCCAGATTACTCTGCAGATACCCTGTGATGACCCATTCATTCCAAGAACGGATTTGAAGAACTCCTGTGCAATTCCAAAATTCAGAACAATGTATCTTGGTGGTGGAAGGAGGGTGGGAAATAAGATATACAAAATCTATCCGATTCTGGATTTAATTTTGTCTCTGCTACCCACTTGCAGGTTTGCTCGGGCAAGAAACTAACTCTATTGGGAGGCAGTTTTCTCATCTGTAAAATTAGGTTAATAATACTGTTTACATCCTAGAGTTTTGTGAGGGTTGTCCAACACCCAGCATTTAGCACTGTGCCTGGTGCATCATAAATCCTCAAGAAATGACAATTACCAAGATTACTATTATTTTAGGTAAACATTTAAATGTGTGTTTATAATTTTTTTCCTTGACATTTAGCAAGCCTAGAAATCTTGTCTCAAATCGTTTTTGAAAACCAGAGAGAGGGAATAGTTGGACTTCAAAAGGCCCCCTGCTAGATGCATGCATCATAAAAGGAAAAAGATGTCAATCAAAAATATTACTAAGGAAAGGTGTCTTTAAGCTGGAAGATAGGACTTGTCTTGGATTAGTCGCTATCATGAAATCCAGAACTAAACCTCAGCATGTGTGTATTTGTTCTGTTTTTGAGGTTTATGTGTCTATTGTCTCTGAAAAAGTTCACTAGTCCATAATTCAGTTAGGAAGTCTACACAAAAAAATGAATAAAATTGGGATTTATTTTTTCTTTCTAACACTTTGTATTTTACAAAGTTAGGCAAGGAAGAAAGGACATAGACATTGAATTTCAAAGTCCAATTTAACTGTTATTAGCTATGGAATATTAAGATACTTCATCTATACAGTGGGAAAACAATGCCTGTTTTTGCAATCATTGTTTAAAAGATAAATAATGACCTTAAAATGCCTAGCTAGCATTTTGGAACATGATAGCATTCACTAAAGGATAAATTCTATTACCATACTCAATTTTCAATATAACTCTACCCATTTTCTATTGTTGTGTACAAGCTGCCACAAAATTGGCAGCTTAAAATAATACCTACTGTTCTGTAGGTAAGAAGTCCAGTCACACAGTGGCTGGAGTCTCTGCTCGGAGTTTTACAAAACTGGAATCCATGTGCCCCATGGGCTCTGTTTTCATCTGGAGTTCCAGATCTCCTTCCCGGCTCAAGTGGTTGTGGCAGAATTTATTCTCTTGTGGCTTTGTAGGACTGGTGTGTCCATTTTCTTGCTGGTTATCAATCTGGAACTACTATTAGCTCCTAGCGGCTATCCACACTCCTAGACACATGACCTCTCACCTTTTCAAAGCCAGTGATGGAGAATCTCCTTGGCACTGAATTCTTCTTTAGCTGGGAAAAGCCCCGTCCCTGTCCAGACTCACGTGATTAGATCAGGCCCATGAAGGATAATTTTCTTTTCTTACTCAACTGATTCAGGATCTTAATTATATCTGCAAAAATCCCCTGTAGCAGCACATAGATTAACATTTGACTGAATGCCTAGGAGAAGGTGTGTGTACACCTGGCAGCCTGGAATCTGGAGGGACACCTTAGAATTCTGCCAATCACAATAATCTTGAGAGACAAATATGATCCAAATGTTTACCTTTGACGAATTCGAGATTCTAAAGGTTTAGTTGACTTGCTCAAGGATATTCACCTGAGAAATGCTGCTTACTAGAATGTCCTTAGGGGATAGTTGGCGACGTTTGGCGATATTTTTGTTTTACAAGTGGGAAAAGGCTGGAATAAACCTGGTTATTATCTTTTTCTTGAAGACATCAGGATCTATTCAAGTGAGGACATCACTGAAGGGATTCTCTGCCATCCATGTCATGGTACAGTTTTTTTGTTTTTGTTTTTCTGAGTTGGAGTCTCACTCTGTCGCCCAAACTGGAGTGCAGTGGCCGCTCCCGGCCACCGCAGCCTCGACCTGCTGGGCTCCGGAGATCCTTCAGCCTCAGCCTTCTGAGTAGCTGGAACTACAGGCGCATGCTACCACGCCTGGCTAATTTTTCGATTTGTTGTAGAGATGAGGTCTCACCAAGTTTCCCAGGTGGGTCTCAAACCCGCGGGCTCAGGCAATTCATTCACCTCAGCCTCCCAAGACGCAGGATTACAGGCTGAGCCACCGAGCCCGACTTGGAAAACCTTTAAGGGGCCCAGGTTAAAATCCCATTCATGTTCAAGAAGAAGAAGACAGACACTGGGGGCCTGTGATAGTTTTGGGCAAGGATTATGCTCACTTATGCCAGGCGATTGACTAAGAACACAGCCAGAGTATTGTAGAAACAGTCTCTGCCAGCCTCTACACTCACAAAAATATGCCAAGAAGAAACTTTCGCTTTCATGTAGCATGTATCAAATTTAACATTACTGACATGTGAGTCCAGGAAATTCTTCATTGTGGGGGCTATCCTGGTCATGATAGGATGTTTAGCCCCATCCCTGGCCTCTACCCGATAGATGTCAATAGGACCACCACCTCCATCTCCAAGTTGTGGCAAATATTTCTACTGGGGAGAAGGTAAATCACTCTCAGTTGAGAACAACTGCTTTCAAGGGAAAAAGCTTCTTTCAATCACGTTCCCTGTCCATGGACTTGAAGACTGAGTCTACAGTCAGAGCAACCAGCATGGACCACACTTTGGAAGCCAAATTCTGAGCGTGTGGATTCTGGAGCTAAAGCTCAAGGAACTGTAGCCCTTGACACCATGGTCTGGACTTCTTACACCTAAATGGGTACAAGAGATGAAAGTGACCTTCCACCTTGTTTCTGTCACCCTTTTCCAAGCTTCTCCATGCCTATAGCTGAATTTTTATCCCAACTAGTACACAGTTACTAGGAAAGTCACTTTAGCAGAGCAGCTAGGTGTTACACATATTGCCTGTTATCTTACAGTCTTGTAGTTCTGTTTCCTTTTTGTTACCCAGCACATTATCCTTACGATATAGCCTGTCCCCAAAGAGGCAATCCTTACAATGAGAAGCTGCACTTGATTCTTCAGTAAATACATACTTTGTTTGACCACATGCTAACAACCCAAATGGAGGTTTCCGTTGTAAACATTTGTTTCAGAAGCAAACACATCCAAATTGAAATGTTTCTTTTCAGTGTTGCGGCAGAATATCCATTTGCTTTCAGGCCATTAGGGACTGCTGAATGCTTTTGTAAATGTTTCCATAGGCTGCTGGCCACTCCAGGCCCATAGTTCTCCCACTGCTCAAGAATTTCCTAATGGTCAGGAACTCCTGGGAGATTTACCCAGGACTTCACTGGTTGCCTGATGAAACTGATCACCAAAATGATCCTGCGTGTGAGAAAGTGAAGACTGCATTTTTAAAAATCAGAACGATTTGTTGTCTCAGTGAATATATTACTCTGTTTGGATATTTTAAGCATAAATAAGTAGCCGTATTGATGTTTTCAAACCATTCGTCAATAGTTTACGAAATAGTATAATGACCTTAAGAAATTGCCTTCATATCACATGTTGGAAATAGTTTTTCTGTTATAGTCAATTTTAAAAAATATTTTTAATAGTGTTTCTTAAAGATGAAAACACACCAGATGAGTCTGGATGTGTTTGTGTCTGTTGACACTTGATGTTAGCTGTGAGCATGCCCCCAGAGCTTGCTGAATGAATGCCTTCCTCTCTCATACCCATGTACCAAAATGCTACACATCCTCCAACACCTCATCCCACTTCCTTCTTAAATAACTGTAAGTCACAAAGATCCTGCCAAATGCAAAACTCCCTAATGAGGAGAGTGGCCCACGTGTGTGTGCTTTTGGAAAATGTCTATTTTTAAAATACACATTTTAAAATGTATACATAGGGGAGAAGCTTCTGATCATTATACATGTCCTGGGAACATCTGATTAAACAAAGGATGACTACAACAGTCAAAAGCAAGCATTTTTAGATGTGCTGAACAACTATTAAGAAAGCATCTTAGCTGAATCCTCTGCCTACTAGTGGATAGCGGCAAACGAGCTAAATAGAAACTTCTTTTGTGTAAGGACTCAATGCGAGAAGCAAGCAAGTAATTACGGCTCACGTTGTTATACTCTGAATAAACCTGGTTATTATCGTTTTCTTGAAGACATCAGAATCCATTCAAGTGAGGACATCACTGAAGGGATTCTCTGCCATCCATGTCATAGTACAGTCTTGAAATAAATTGCCGGAAAACCCCAGTTATCGAGAGATGCCCCTACTTCTTTGAAAATGTAAACATATTATATATGAATATGCATTAGGATATTCATCTTAATCTGCCTTCTATTAAAGTTAGATAAAAATCAGAAACTTAGAAAATTCTGAAATAATAGCTAGGATTTGTTTGTTAGCCACTTATTATATGCCAGGCCTTACATTCATTTTACTATTTATACCTCACAGCTCAAGGAGAGATAGGATGATTATCCTCATTTAATTGATAAAGAAACTGAGACCTACAAAATGCATGTGTGTGTGTGTGTGTGTGTGTGTGTGTGTGTGAGAGAGAGAGAGAGAGAGAGAGAGAGAGAGAGAGATTTCCCAAGATTACATAGCTACTAAAATAATGGTGAAGCTGGGTTTCAAACCCAAGCAGATTTAGAAAAATAATTAAGAATACAAATTTTAAAATATTCTAAACAATAAAACAATGCTTAAAAGGATGAGAGATATGTTGTCTTCAATGGATTAAAAAAAAGGAAGACAATAAAGTATGTGAACAAATGAGTCCTAAACATGACCCTCTGATGCAAGTAACTCCATGGCTTTGGGGACCTTGACCTTCATGCATCTAATGGAGAATGTCAAGGACAAAGCATGAAGGGCAAATGACATGCAGGATCTTATTTTTTTGCCAAGTTCAGGGCTCTCAGTCCTCTGGCTCTGCCTTGTCCTCAAAGCCACCATGATCAGAGACTAACGAACTAGGTAATGAAGAACACTGGTCTTGCCTTGCTCATATAATCAAAGGGCTGCTGACTTACTTAGGTAACTTACTCTCTTTTCAGAAGGATCCAAGAGCCAGTGTGGTGTTATCAATGGGTACACTGATATTTTGACCTTGGATTTGTATTCTGCAACTTCCTAACTGTGGAGACTTGTACAAGTTTCCTAAACTTCAGGTACTTCAGATTTGACAGATTTGACAGGTATCTCAGTGCTCTTGTGAAAATTGAATAAAATAAGATTTAAGGCACCAGTCATCTAATGGAGTCCATAATAGGTGTGTGCCATCAGTATTAGAAGTCACGATCAAGTCATAAATCGTATTTGCACCCTTTTTGTATTCAGCATAGCCAATTCCTGCAGCCTCATGAGCCACTGGTGAGTGTTTAATTAAAATCAATTTACCACATTTTTAAAATGTTCCAAACTCAGAAATTCTTAAATCCTGCCCCTGATTATGATTTTTCGTATCTTATGGCTAGAAGTTTTGTGGTAATGCTACTCCTTTTAGTAGAATTTAACCTGCTTGTTTCTTCTTTTGTATTAATACAACACGTGAAAAACAGGAATTAGACATATGATGGGTGATAAATTTTCTGACCTGAACTTCTTTGTTGCTCTCATGGTAATAGTTGCCCAACTTTATATTTCTGAAACTATTATTGAGTGATAGGTTTGAAATGATTTCTTTTTACCCTTTAGAAGAATGGGTGTGATCTTTATCCACACTTAAGCAACAAAAAAAAAAAAGAAAGAAAGAAAAAAGAAAAGAAACAAAAATTAATACATTCACACCTGAGAAAGATGTTCAATTATTTTTATTGTGTTTCCTGAATGAACATGGTATTTCTTAATGGGACTAATATTCCAGATAGTTCAAAGAAAAAACATAAAGGTAGACAACTGACATGTGAGTCTTCTCTCACTGGTGGTACGGCAGGAAGGGTGATATGGTTTAAAATACTACTACTATTGTTTGGCTCAGCTTTGAAAATTATGGGGGGAAAAAAGTAACCATTCTTTTCTGCAGTCACTTGGGCAATCGCCCCAGGTATCTTTTCTACCAGAAGGGAGGTGTCAGGACAAGGCCAAAGTTGGGTAAATCTCTTGTATAAAGAACTATGATGTAAACCTAATGTCTTAAAAAGAAGGGCAAATGGAGAGTAGTGGAATGCAGACTTGGCCAATTTAAAGCTAGTTCTCATCCAAGCCCCTTTTCCCCCACTTCCAGATCAGTGTCATGTCAATCTTAGACTGGCTAGATGTAAGAAAACACATTTACATAGGTTCTTTGGGATAGAAATCTATGAATTTGGATCTAGTCTAACCCTTAATAGCTATTTTGTTTTTGGAACGTTCTTTATTACCTAAGTTTTCACACTTATAAAAATAGGAACATGAATATCACTTACTCTCAGAGTTCTTAGGAGAAGCTAAATGAGCTAATACACATGAAACAGCATAGTACCTGGCACATGGTAAGCATGTCAACATACATATGCATAAGCTAAGAAATACTGGCTATTGCCTCCCTGGATCCAATGACATGACACATATATTTCAACATTACTTGCCAGTTTGGAATACCTGTGTTTTCAGTATCCAGGTTGTTGATTCTTTGAGGCATTGAAGGGAACGGATGTCACTGTCGGTTTTGCAGCTGAGAGAAGGGTACAGGGTTGTCAATGTGTACCTACAGAAAAATACACACACCTAACCATCTAAGTAACTTGTCTTATATTCAGATTCATGGATAATGGTCTGCTTATTTTTGCCAAAGAGTAAAATAATTTGGGATACATTTCTGTCATTTTTGCATCACAGCCTCACAATTGAGTATAGTGATTCATTCAAGCCCTGCGCAAGAGTTTGACGACTGTATTTGGTGTCTTCTAAAAGACCCCTATGATTTGATTAAACTACTATTTTCTAGGAATGATATTGGGATAAACCAGTGAAATACAGGAGCAAAAGGTGCCGAAATAACTCATGCGTGGGTACTGAAATAACAGGAAATTAACACCAACTGTTGCTTCTTTGAACTTGAGTTTGCCACTGGACCACTGTCAGCTTTTATTCATAATGTAAACTTTTCTACTTCTATTAAATATTATGAAGCCCTTTATAGAATAATTTAAATAAGCTGGAATGTCCTTACAGCCAGTATACATAACCTGGGAGCATAGACATATGTACGTGTTTATTAACCTATACATGTGTCCAAAAATAATACCATAAAAGGTGCTGCAATATTCATTGGGACCCTGACATGGCTGATTGATGAATCACTCATAGACTTTTTCTCATGAAATGCAGATAAAGCTGTCTTACTTTGAGAAAAGGCCCCTGCAAGTAGCCTTAAAAGTTCTACCTTTTCGTCACCTCCTTCATTTCACCGGTTATATGGATTATACACATTCCTTGAAATGATACATATCTTCACTTAGTTCCTGGTCACTCCATAATAACCACTCTCTCTTCTGGACTTGTGTTTCAGTACTTGGTAAATGGAACAGATCGCCTCATTATAATCTAAACGTTTCCATCTGCTTTTCTTGCACCCAGCAACACCTAAAATGGGCATAAAGTTTAACCAGAATGACTTGGTCAACATTTTATTTTTGAGTTGAGGTCTCACTCTGTCGCTCAGGCTGGAGTGGTGCAGTGGCATGCTGAGGACCAGCGTAGCCTCAACCTGCTGGCCTCAGGAGATCCTTCTGCCTTAGGCTTCCAAGTAACTGGAACCACAGGGACACAACCCTATGCCCACTATTTTTTTTAATTTATTGCAGAGACGAGGTCTTGCCAAGTTGCCCAGGATGATCTCGAACACTTGGGCTCAGGCAATCCTCTTGCCTCCGCCTCTCAAAGTACTGGGATTACTGGTGTGAGGCCCCATGCCTGGCAGTCAACATTTTTATAAAGCTCATCACTCCCCGCGTTAGATTGTTCCTTTGCAGTCAGGTACTTTATAAGAACAGGAGCTGTCCTATTTGTGCATATTTGTACATGCAGGGTCAAGAAGCCTGGTATACAGTAGGTCCTTGAGATACTATTACACTGAAATGATCAGTTATCTTGTTTTTAGACATATATTCTACCATAAATATACTTGTGATCTGAACTATGTAGCCAGTTTACTTAAAGTTGTCTCCTATAGCTTGCACAAAGTGTATTTGGGATAGAAATGGACCATTTTGCAAACCATCATGGAAAAGCATTGAGAGACGATAGTTTCTTCTCAAGCTTTTTTGAGAATCTACTTTCTTCATGAAAGTAAGAAGATTCTGGCTCAAAATTCCCATCAGCATGCCCATAGTCAAAACCAAGTTTTAGAAGGATATTTAGTAATGCGGAAAATATCTATGCTATACATGTAGCTAGAAGAATAAAGCTAAGTTGACCCCTTGCTCTCTCCTAAGACAAAGATGCAACAAACCTTTTTATAAAGAAGTATTTCTTAATGGAGTCGTTTGGGATTTTTTTTTTCCCCTCCCTTTTAGTTCATTTGAGTTCCTTGTAGATCGTGGATGTAAGGTCTTTGTCAGATGCATAATTTGCAAGTATTTCCTCCCATCCTGTGGGTTGTCTCTTTACTCTCTTGATGGTTTCTTTTGCTGTGCAAATACTTTTCAGTTTGATGAGGTCCCACCTGTCTATCTTATCATTTGTAGCATTTGTTTGGGGGTACTTGGTCATTAATTCATTGCCTACTCCAATGTACAGAAGGGTGTTTCCTACGTTTTCTTCTAGGATTCCTATAGTTTGAGGCTTTGCATTTAGGTCCTTAATCCATTTTTGAGTTGATTTTGTATATGGTGACAGGTAGGTGTCCAGTTCCATTCTTCTGCATGTGGCTAGTCAGTGTGTCCAGCACCGTGATGACACTCTGGGTACCTGGTCCACTACCAGGGGGAGTGAGGGCCATCTAGAAGTCCAAACATCACCTGCATGCCACCTACTTATGTAGTAAATCCTCCCTTCTACCCCATGACTCTATAATAAATAAATACATCTTAAAATAAGTTATGTCTTACAACCCAAATCCAAAAGCTGTAGCTGGGTCTTCTGTAGCTTAGGTGTATTTAGTAGGTTCTCGACTTGAAAGTGCCATGTTTCTTATTTAGAAGGCTACTGGGTCACATGAAGTAGATTGAAGCAAAAGTATCCTTTATTGCTCTGCCTAATAATGTGAAGCAGTTTGTCCAATGGTAGAGGGGTGACTTTGGGTAATACAGAAAACACATTTTGACTTTCTGCTTCCTCAATAGCAGCAATATTAATACCATTTATATGGTGTCCACTGTATGCTGGGCACTAGGTATATGCATATTCAATCTGCACAACACTCCATGAGGAGAGTATTAATACTATGTCCATTTTGCCTTTTGCATTTCCCCCACAGAGGCCTGAGTTTAGAAGGGCAAAATCGAAAACCGTAGAGTACCTAGGAAGCTGAGAATGAGATTAACTTCTTTGTTGCCTCTCCCTTATATTATGAGAAAGTCAACTTGAGTAAATGCTGTTACAATGTCCTTCCTTTCGTTGCAATTGCCTTCAGTTACCCTAACACATTAAAAAGTCAATTATTCAGGCACAGACCTGAGATGAGATACTGTGAAGAGTAAATGGACAAAAGTGTAAGGACATTACAGTCTACCTTATTTCCCCCCCCCCCCCCCCCCCAAGCCACCATGATTCAGGGAAGGAGCAACATTCGAAAGGGAAATTGGGACCCAGAGCTCCAGTGAAGACAGGAAGACATGAGAGGTCAACCTGTGGCAAAACTGGAATAACAGGAGAAGCAGTGACAGAACATGACTCTGAAGAACGAGTGCCAGCAACAAGAAATAGCCTTCCTCGCGGTACATGTTATCAATTAGAGTAGGTGTTATTTGTGGGGGGTGGACATAAAGGCTGACACTTGGGTTACATATTGTGAAGTGATAAAAGCAATGAAGAGAACAGTCTGATCCCAAGAGATAAGCTATGTGTGTACGTCAGCAATGATTATGGGTGAAGGGAGTGTGGGTGACTTTTGTTTGCTATTTGCGCCAGTGTGCATTTCCTAATATCATTATGATTCATGAGTACAGCATTTTTTTTTTTTTTTTGAGTTGGAGTCTCACTCGGTCGCTCAGACTGGAGTGCGGTGGCCAGGAAGCAGTGGCCGCTCCCGGCCACCACAGCCTCAACCTGCTGGGCTCCAGCGATCCTTCTGCCTCAGCCTTCCAAGTAGCTGGAACTACAGGCATGCGCTACCACGCCCGGCTGATTTTTTGATTTATTGTAGAGATGAGGTCTCGCTGCCCAGGCGGGTCTCGAACCCGCGGGCTCAGGCAATCCACTCACCTCAGCCTCCCAAAGGCGCGGGATTACAGGCTGAGCCACCGAGCCCGGCTGAGTACAGCATTTTATAACAGGAAAAAATGCCACTAAAAAGGAATTCGAGATATGTAATCATAGCCAAGCACAGCACTAAGTACTTTAAAGATCATCACATCTAGAAATGTACATGTTGTCTCTTAGACACCAAGGAAATTTGTGCCAAAAGTCTGTTCTACCACCTAATGGTTTTTGTGTTGTATTTTATTTTATTTATTTTACTTTGTACAAGTTGTTTCAACTCTCCTTGTCTCACTTTCTTCATCCATAAGATGGACATAGTATTAGTTTCTCATTATATAGATTTGTAAAAAGGATTAAATTAAACACACGTAAAACATTTAGACCAGGACCTAGCAGACAATAACAGTTGGTGAAAGTTAGTTTTTTTGTTGTTGTTATTTTTTAATTCTTACAATCACATTAAGGGTAATAATGAGGCATAAAAGTTTTAGTCTCTTGTCTAGGGTCACAAGGGCAGGAAAAGGTGGGATTAAGATTTGAATACTAGTCTGTAATCCCGCGCCTTTGGGAGGCTGAGGTGAGTGGATTGCCTGAGCCCGCGGGTTCGAGACCCGCCTGGGCAGCGAGACCTCATCTCTACAATAAATCAAAAAATCAGCCGGGTGTGGTAGCGCATGCCTGTAGTTCCAGCTACTGGGAAGGCTGAGGCGGAAGGATCGCCGGAGCCCACCGGGTCGAGGCTGTGGTGGCCGGGAGCGGCCACTGCACTCCAGTCTGGGCGACTGAATGAGACTCCAACTCAAAAAAAAAAAAAGATTTGAATACTGATACAGCTGGCACCAAATTTAATGCTATATCTAATGGTCTATTATTGCTAATGGAGAAACACTTAAAGACTCATGGCATAACTGAGTGATTCTTTGGCCATCTGATTAAAATAGAAACATCCTTCCTTTTTTTCCTCCCTCCCTCTTTTCCTTTCACATCCTCTCTCCCTTCTTCCCTTCCTCCCTACCTCTCTCTCTCTCTCGATATAAATATAGGAAGAAAGAGAGGGAGAAACAGTTTTTCTTCTTTTCAACTCTCTAGTTCAAAATGATAGGAATGTAAAACACAGATGATGATAACATTGCTGTTATATTAGACTAAGATTTTTAGTTAAAAAAATACACAAAAGACAAGTGTTCATCAAGATACTTTTTATTTCATTTCTTTCTCACATAACTGTCCAGAGGTGGCAGTGCCTGGTGGGTGAGGCATTCCTGCTAGTCTCAGTACATGGCTTCCAAAGTTGCTCCAGGAATCACCACTGCTCAGCCAGCAGGAACAGAGCGGGGGGGGGGGGGGGGGGGGGGGGGGGGGGGTGGGGGGAAGCCCATGATGAGTACACATAGTGAGATAATATAAAAGTTGCACGTATTGCTTTTGCTGCCATCATGTTGATCTGAAAGGCCAAACCCAGTTGCAAAAGAATATAGGAAATATAATCCGTGGGTTCTATTAATAAGTAATGAAGGGGCAACAAACATAGGTACATAATTACTAATGTATTCTTGTGTCAATGACTGGTAGTAGAAAGTCCTGTGACCATGGTGGAAAGGGTCTTTCACAGATTTTGTATTGACTGTTGCCATGTTTATGAAGCCAACACCTTTCTTCTACTGCAATGGATGATTTTGCTACCTTTTACAATCTTACCTATGCGAACAGTGTCTCAGAATTACAAAATGCACAACATTGGTAGAATTGTTTTGTTTTGTTTTTAGTTAAATGTACTAAGTTCAAAGTTACACCAAATGGCAGTACAGGAAATAGCTCCATGAAACATGCCAATGGCTTTATGCTTTGTGGGGCGCAGGGTGAGGATGGTGTTGAGATGTAGTGGACTCAATTATTCAGCATTCTGTGAGGATTATCCTGGCCTTGATGGTGGTAACATCTTTTTGACAACTTTTTCTCCTATAGAAACAAATGTGGATCATTTAGTTGTTTTGTTTTAGTTACTAGGAAACTCAGAGTATATACCACAGTCTACTTTTGTAAATGTATAAGGCTGATGTGTTAGATTTTTGTCTCCCGATATTATACATAATTCTCACTCACTCTAATTTATTTAAATTTGTATATGATTTTAGAATTCACCTGTAAGAATGATATGTACATATAGATATATAAACAAATGCCGGGACTTTCACCACATTATGGCCTTTTCTGAAATTCTGCTACATTCATTTACTATACAATTGCTTACAGAGTTAAACATATCTAAAAAGAGTAATTTTCACTTGAACTTAAAACATCTTTACCCTTTAAAATGATTTTTAAAATTATTTATAAGTATGATTATTCCCTTATAGCAAGACATGAATGTAAAACAGGGTGTTTGTTACTTGAGAGCTTATTTTTAGTTTGAAACAACTACTATCAATTTTACTCATGCTTAATTAGGAAAAGGTAAGACTTACATATGGTACTATATCTTCAGTAGATTCGGAAACTAAAAAGGATTTTGCTTATGATAGAAAACTGAAATGCCCATAGTGACTCTAACATTGGTTTTTAATCGTGAGGGTATAAAAAGATGGATCACTTTAGGGGAAACTTGTGGCTCACAATGCAAGTTTTAACACCTTTCCTGTGATTACCTATACCTCTGGCAGAAAAATCTTTTCTGACCCTATGGGTCTTTGCCACGGTTTAAGCCAATCGGGACTTTTTGGAATGGTGGATAATCAATTTAGCCTGATTAAATGCAGTTCCCATCTTAAATTATGCAAAATGTAAGGACCCACGGGTCGAAACTGAGGTAGAATTGAGACCCGTAGGCATTCTAGCAGTTAAGCCATGGAGGGCTATGGAGACCGTGCTATGGGAATGTGATTTTTAGTTGAATTGCTTTGAATAATTCTCCTTGCTTAAAAGCAAATGATGATGCATGCTGCTGAAATCCAAAGAAGAAAAATAGTTTAATGATTTAGATTATGAACATCAGTATGAAAAACCTGAAATGTAAAGCCCCTTCAGTCGATAACAGGACAGTTTTGTAAACCACTTAAGGCTGTGATAAAATCCTACTTGACTGGCCCACGAGCAGATGTGACAAGTTGAATTTATTTCCTCTCTTACCAGGAAGCTTTGCAGGAAACTCTTAACATATGGTGCTTTTCGCTTCCATCTAGAGCTATAAATGTTATTGGAAAAGGATGTTCCCAAGAGCAGTGAGTTTTTGACATCTCTGCCAAATGGAGTCCAAATGATCCTTCTGTGGTTCTGAATTCCCCGAGTTCTTAGGAGTTGGCAACCAAGGGTCTCTGATCTAAACACAGCTCACTAATTTAATTATTTTATTATAGATTTGTGGAAGCTCTTTCAGACCAATGACTTAGCATCTGTATTGTATCTAGCTATACAGGAAGCACAGGTTAGAAGGGTGTAAATATTTTTTTTCTTAACTACTTTCATTTGAAAACTTGGAAATCATTTCACACAGAAACCAGGCACTGCAAACTGAACACAAAAGAATATGAAATTCCAAGAAGTCAAATGGATGGAAACTTTTCTCGAGTTGAGAGCATTTTGGATTGTATGCAGACACATCGTCTACCACTACATAGTAAGGCAGAAGTAAATGCTCACATTTATTAGCAATCATACACAAATGAAATGCTGCTCAGTAAAAATCATTGACTAGCTTGTGTATCGTTTATAAGACCCCACAAAGTGCTGAGTATGCACCATAATGCACATCCCTACTTAATGTCTTTTCAGAGCATTTCATTTTAATAAATTAAAAGGACAAAATTGATGCTTTGACCATTAGAAGTTTGCTGCTAGCTGAAGCAACACTATGATTGCTAAATTAAAAGTGATGGCACCATGGCGCCAACCAGTTTATATTTTCAGCACAGTGCATAATGTTGAAATGTCACTCAGTTTAAGATAGGTGATATATTAAAGTGAAAAAAATCTGAAAGTTGACATTTTTTAAAGTTGTATCATAAGTGATTAAGAATTACATACTTCTGGACTGATTATTAAGGCATATATATAAAATGTACATGTATCTTTAACATTTTTAGCATTTTAATACTATTTTAGAACTTATCAAAATAAATAATTCTATAGCCCCAAATATCAGAGTTTTTAGTATATTTTATAGGTTCAAGAAATATGAAATGAATCCTGAAACGCGTCAATGTGTATATATGTATGAGTATATGTATTATATATGTATTACTGTGTATAAATAAATACCTATCATATATGTGTGTAATGAGTTTAGATATGATTTATCAGAAAAAATACACACATACTAACCTGCAGCTATTAAGCTATAGTAAAAACATTTTGAAAATTTAACCGTTATTATAATTCAATTATAATTTTAAATTATAATTATAAAGCTGTCTTTAAAAACCTAAATCATCATTTAAGTATTTAAACTCAAAGTAAGTATTAGTAAATGAAAAGGAGAAGAAAAATGTATAATTACCAATAGTTATGTGTTTTAAAATAGTCTATTACAAAATTAAATAACTAATCAATATAACTAACCAGCACTACAAAATCTTTTTACAAGCAGTTTGGAAATTTTTATTTTGGCTAGTTCTCAAAATTAAAGAATCAATAAACAACTTAAAATTATCAATTATGTTCACTTGGAATGAATAACCTTATTTTAATAATGATATTACTTTCATCTTTTCTTCATTGTGATGCATATCTCATCAAGTTTATTTTATCATTATATTGTGAAATCAATTTCTTAATTAGCACAGCACTTCTCAGAAATTCTTAGAAAATCTCTTTTTTCCATAGGTACTCACCCTATTTTGAAAATGACACACTTAATTTTAATTACTGTGAGAATTAGAGTTATTTTCTGAAGGGCAAGTCCTCTATAGCAATGGCAAAGAAATAAAACACAGTGCAAGATGTCATTTAGCTATCATCTTGAATATGCTATTAAGCAGATAGATACCTAAATTAATACTGAGATTACCTGTCTGTGCAATAAGATTCATTACTAAAATAATATAATCCTGCAACTATAATATAATTTATTTTCAAAATTGTTTTCTTTACCATTAAATAAAAAGGGAACTTTATTGAAAACCTACCGCAGTATATATCATAACTTTTCTAATCTCACTTTTCTCCCCACTTTGTGGTATTTTCCTTAGTTCTAAAACTAATGATAGGTTCTCAAAATATCCAGAAGAAAAGTAGCATGAAAAAGATTCAGTTGTTTGGTATTCATCATGCCATGATTAGATAATCAAAAATAAGTTGATGGTTGACTAAAATTATCATGTTGCAAAAACTTGTCTTAACTCATGCAATTCTCTTGTTGAAAGGGGAAAAAATTATAAAATAGAATGTAGTTGAAACCAGATTTTTTTTAAAGAACTGTTTTCTAGACTCATAAACATTTTAGAACTAGGAGGTTTAGGATGTCATCTAACACAAAACTCCAGTTTTACCGATGAGGCAAATGAACCCAGACATTATAAAACACATAGATTTTAAGGACTGCGAGGAAATTTAAATCATGGTAGTTCTGATCGTTTCATTCAGATAGGTGTCTGGAGTGGACCAAACTGCTGATAGCTGAAGTTCCTGCATTTGGTTCCTAAGAAGTTGCTCATTGGCATTGCCATGTGGATTGCAAGAGAACAGTAAGAATAAAATGTCATTGAGCTTCTATGTTAGAAGGTCAAAGATGAGCAAATCCAATACTCTCTACCAACAAGTGAGGCCCAGAGAAATAACACCAACTCCCAATTAAGTTTTATGGATCTTTCACATATTCCACTTCAATGGGAATCATTTTCCCACTTTAGATTTTGTCACCCAGCAAACACAGAGTTCAATGGAATATAAATGCTAACTTAAGAGAAGATATTGAAATTTAACGAAAGAACAAATTTACCACTCTTTACTTCCATGAATGTGAATAAATAACAGTGACAAGTATCTTTAAGGATATAAGGTTTCCCGGTCTGCTGATGAAGACTACTTTCAACTTTCTGTAAAACCCAGTGTTAGTTACCACTTCGGCTTGGCTGGTTAGCTACCAGGCACTCCTCACACATTGTCTTACTCTTCCTTATCTCATGCCTCATGTTAACATTTGTCTTGCTTTCCTCTGGTCTCTCATCACATTTCATTCATGCTAATCCCTCCAGGGCATTCACCCTTATTGCAATAAATATTCTTGAGACTAAAAGAGGTCAGCAGTGAGAGTACAACACCAAGAACTTGAAGACGTCCTTCTGAGAGTCTAATGAACAGTTATTTGACTTGGTGTTGATTTGCACTGTTGACACATACACAAAATAAAAAGCTGGCAAAACTTAAAAATGACATTTGGCAAAAACAGGTTTTTTTTCCTTTTTGTTTTTCTATCCACAGGAAAGAAATATTAGCTAAGGTAATATGTAAGAGGAAGTAAAAGAAAGGGCTAGGGCTCATATTCTGGTTATTAAGGATAACTTACCGGATCTCATCATAGCCTAGTGAAGTCATCATTTTCTGCTTCTCATCCTCTGAACCTTTCTGTTCAACCATATTATGATGCCATTTGGAAAGCTGTTGCCTGAAGTCACTCTTTAGGATTGGCCACCCAGCAGATTCACGTACCATAGCCATGACAGGTGGCAATCACTGCATGCACACACAAGGACAGCAATCATCTCTAGCTTTGTAGTTACTGACATATAAACCTAGTTGAGTATAGCTTAATTTCAACCCTCTAAAAACTGTGCATGAGGAAGGTCTTAAAACACTCAAGAACTGAACTGCAGAACATCAAGACAATATGTCTCTCTTGATCAGCCTATTATGTCCAAGACTATCTCCAATTTTACCCTCCATTTTGTAGATAGGCAGCTCCAGCTGAGTGGTCAAAAGAAAACTTACATGCTAGCACAATACATGTGGAATTTTTCACCCACTTCTGTAAGCTGCTATCACTCTGACAGGTAGAGATATGCAAACTTGATTCTTGCCATGACTTATTATCTGCCCCTAAATGAGAAAAAAACAAGAGTGGTATCAATATTGTATCTACTATTTTAAAATCAGCCAAGTCAGCAACATCATGCATAAATACCTACTTTTAATTCTTATTTTCTGTTTTCACGTAAATTTTAAGGTGAAGTTTTTGTACCCAAATAATCACGCCTGGAAATGAATGCTACCTCTGTTTATCAAGTACAAACTGACAATTGTATTTACAAAATTTGAGAATATAATTAAACACATATTCATTTTTTTGAACTAGGGATAAGCCAACTGTGTACATTAGTACATGCCCACAGGTCCCGAGCACTAAAGAAACTACTGAAGGGTTATAAACTGAAGGCAAGTAACACAACCTCAACTTTGACCCAGGGCAACAAACTTGAAGGAATTCTGGTCTTGGAGTCAGATAGCTTGCCCAGGGTTTCCCCTTCTGCTTTTTATTCTCTTTTGTGGCCTCGGGTAAATTATTAATCTTCTCTGATCTACAGTTTTAATATTTTCAAAAAGAAAGCGACTATGGTTCATTGTAAGGATTCAGGGATTCTGGTTTATGAAATTAACCCCCAATTTATAAAGCTCATCTACACATCTGAAGATTGTTGCAGACAATAATTGTCAGATCTATCAGATATACAGTCCTTGTGATTGTATTTGCAAAGGTTCATACAATATTGGTCTTAAAATAAACAAATAAACATCAAACTTTGGTTAAGGCCAACCCCATCCCATATCTTTTGACCCTGGTGTTATCTGTTTTGTTTCTCTTCTAACACAATCTGAATCAAAGCTACAATAAACTCTGAGAACACACTCCTATCATTAGAAGTCTCTCATCTCTTCACTTCTAATGAAATGTGTCTCTCAGTCTCATTATTTCCCCTCCCCTGTTGTCCCTTGGCAGCTCGCTATTGTCTCAGTTCATCAGCCCCTCTTCTGGCCTCATTTGCTCGCCTAACCAGCCTTGACACTAGGGTCAGCCATTTTATTAGATTTTCACACTCTCTTGCCCCAGAGCTGCCATTCCAATCCCCAAGAATGGGTAAATACCATCATCTGCCTTCTCAGCTCTCAGTCCCAGGCTGCCAAACACTGCTGAAGAAAGTCACAAAGCCAGGTTGACTGGTTCCACTACAGTTCCGAGCTATCTAAAGTCAGCTGGGCCCTCGCTGCTGCATGACAGTACTTGTTCTCATCAATGATGTACAGCCTTTTGTATTCCCCACAGTGTCAATTCCAAGATTTCTTCCCACCCTCAGTTTCTTATGTGTTATGATCTCCTACTTCCTAGAGAAAGTCAAGGCCAGTGCTGGGCGCTTTCTGTTTTCTTTTCTCCATGTAAAAGCTTGACTTTCTCATCGGCTCTCAAAGGAACGTGCTCTCCTCTCTCACACTAAGCCTTTATCGTGGGACAATGCTTTCCCTCTTTTTTGCTGACTTTATCACATTCATTGTCTACATATCCTCATAACAAGATTTTCTTTGGCCCAAACATCCCTGGTTTTGCCTTTTTTTAAAGTTTCTTGAAAGGAAATTTTAAAATATTATTATTATTATTAAGTTGGTGTCTCATTCCATCGCCCAGCCTGGAGTGCAGTGGCAAGCTCACTGCCACCCCAGCATCGACCTGCTGGGCTCAGGCAATCCTTCCACATCAGCCTGCCAAATGGCTGGAACTACAGGTACGCGCTACCACGCCCAGTTAATTTTTGTTTTATTGTAGAAATGAGGTCTAGCCAAGTTTCCCAGGCTTATCTTGAACCCGTGGGCTCAGGCAATCCACTTGCCTCGTCCTCCCAAAATGCTGGGATTACAGGCTGAGCCACCGAGCCTGGTCTTTTAAAAATATTTTATGTAATTTTAAAGATGTGGGGTACAATTCAGGATTAGGTAGATAAGTGGTCATCATACAGGTAAAGTTTAGACCTCCCTTGGTCCCCACTTTGCCTTGTTTAAGATCAGGTACACTTATTGATGCTATGTACCCCCACTTCCTCACCAGGCAGCTTCCCACTACTGCCAAAGTAGTTCATACTTATTGTGTCCACTTTTCTTCTTTTTTTTTGAGTTGGAGTCTCACTCTGTCGCCCAGACTGGAGTGCAGTGGCCGCTCCCAGCCACCGCAGCCTCCAGCGATCCTTCTGCCTCAGCCTTCCAAGTAGCTGGAATTACAGGCATGCGCTACCACACCCGGTTGATTTTTTAATTTATTGTAGAGATGAGGTCTCGTTGCCCAGGCGGGTCTCGAACCCACAGGCTCAGGCAATCCACTCACCTCAGCCTCCCAAAGGTGCGGGATTACAGGCTGAGCCACCGAGCCCGGCTTGTGACCACTTTTTAAAAAATCACCGGCTCACTCCTTGTGATCTCTCTGCTCCAATAAATAACTCCAATGACAATTTTTTAACCCTCCCCATTTCTTTTCTTTGTAAAGCAATTTTTGTCACTGTCACGGTGCTGTCTTAAAATTCTTCACCGAGTATGAAGGATCACGTAGTACCACATTCTCTCCAGAACCACATTCCTCCAGCTCACTCTTCATTTTAGTGGTGCCCATATGTTCCCAGACATCAAGCTGAAAACTTCAGAGCAATGCTTGTCTCTTTGCTCTCCTCTCCCCCTTATGACCAATAGTTGACATAGTCCATTGTTTTCATTTCTGCAATATCTCTTGCATGTATAGTCTTTCCAAAATGACTTTCTCCTGTACAGATGACACAGATTAATATGATTTTCTTTTAACCCCTTTTCTTGCAAGTCTTTACCCTTACAATATATTTACACCCTGGAATTTTCAAGTTCTCAGATCTGTCCCAATTTCCTTTTTTTTTATTCTTAGATCTCCTCACCTTTATGTGGCCAAAAGCAACTCTTTGCTCTACTCCTTATAAAACCTGAGACAACTGACCATTGTCTTCGACCCAGAGGTAGAAAGTAGCAGAGGAGACAAGATAAATCACCTTATGTGGCTTTTGCTTCTCCAGACCCAATATCGCTGCTACATATGACATCTGATGAAAAAAAAAGAGTATAAAGCGCTGGGTACACAGATTTTTAATATTGTGAAAATTCATTAAACTGTACATGCATGATATATGTATGGATAATATATTTCAATAAAAATATGTGTATGATATCCTTTTCTGTATTTATCATCTAATTCAATAATTTTTTTAAAACAGCCACAAAGAGGCAAATAATAAGTCACAAAGAGGAAACGATGGCAATGTAGAGTCTAAGCAATGGGTTTAGTAGAAGAAAAGCTAAACAAAAAACAAAGCAAGAAAATTTTGTCAAGTACCTTGAGTTCTTTAAAATGTCTCATGCCCAAAAAAGCATCAGAATCTCCAGGATACCAGGATTACCCATATTCTAGAGGAAACTCAACATCGGCCATGACTAATGATAGCACTTCAGATAAGACAGGTAGGAAGACATTTACAATTGCAAGTATATTGAATTTATCATATTATATGTTTCCAAAAATCATTAAATGACCCAAGAAAGCAACCTATCAGATGTTGCTGATACATCAGTTGCTGATACATTTATGCTCTTCATCTAGAGATGGAATAACAGCATCCTTCCTGAGTTAATAATAATAATAATAATAATAATAATAACAAAATGCTTCAGGATTATCATCTAAGTAGTGTAACTAACTTGAAGAAATGAAAGAATAAGAAAGTATATATGTGTTATTTGAATAACACAACATTGGAAACAATACACATACTCAATAAATACCTGTTATTAAGTTTTATTTGTAAAACAAGGAGGCTGAACTAGATGGTTTCCTGTCAATCTAACTTGTCTAAACTTTTTGTGAAGCCATTACTAGGATACCCCTCTCCATATAGTGGTCTTTACTCACAAGTCCTGAGAAAATATTAAAAGGCGAGACAGCTAGTCTGGTTTGTCGAATCCTAGTAAAGTCGTAGTCTCAGTAGATATGCTAGGAGCTAAAATTTGGTCATGCTTTAGCCTATCTCAAAAAATAAACTATTCCTCATTTCAACATCTTCAATTCAGTGTGTGAATTTGGTCATTGCTTCCATTTCAGAAATTTTTTTCTAGGGGATCTTTTAAAAATTTTTTCCTTTGGGTTTTTTATTTTTATTATTTTTATTGTATTTATTTTTTTATTTTTGAGTTGGAGTCTCATTCTGTTGCCCAGGCTGGACTGCAGTGGCACGCTCGTGGCCACTGCAACCTCGATCTCCTGGGCTCAGGTGATTTTTCTGCCTCAGCCTGCCCAGTAGCTCGAACCACAGGTGGGCACTACCATGCCCAGCTAATTTTTTTGATTTATTGCAGAGACAAGGTCTCACCATGTTGCCCAGACTGGTCTCAAACCCCTGTGCTCGGGAAATCCTTTCACCTCTGCCTCCCAGAGTGCTGGGATTACAGGTGTGAGTCACCATGCCTGGCATATAAATTTCTCTTTTGTTTTTACTGCATTGTATAACATTCATTTCACCTTCTTGTTGCTAGAGTAAATAAAAACTAAAATTGCATTAAATGGAAAACATTCTAATGCAATACAGGTTTAGGCAATCTGTTTAATTTATAAGAAAATGCAAAATGAAACAGAATACACAATGTCCATTGGAGAGTATCCCCTGTATGTCACTCAGGTCTTTCAGGACGGAGGCATGCATTCTTAATGCTAAGAATGTCAGCTACTGATCCTTATGGCTGAGTCTGTCTCTGGCCTCACAAATATGTACAGTTTCCTTCCCAAAGGTAGCCCAAGTTCAGTCAGTTACTGATAAATTCAGGGTTTTGTGGTCTGACCCTCTTTTCTTAAACCAAGGCGACTCTAGGGGGGTCATCCCAGCTTCAGAGATGCTCGTGGAATTGTCTGAGGCCTCCCTTGAAATGTTTCCCTCTGGCCAATCCTGTCTAATTTCTCCTAGTATGTATCGTTCTTTATTAAAAAAAAGCAACCGCCTGCATCTCAGAGTCTGTTTCCTGGGAAACCTGGCCGACCATATCCACTATTATCAAATATTGGAAAATAATTGAGAAGACATTTTCATCAAATAGCTTTAAAATAAAAACAGTTTGCTTAAGTTCAAAGTCCAAAATCAGACCCGCAACTGTTCTGCAGTGATCCTCATCCAGATGCCAGGCTCATAATAACTCAGCAAATTTCTATAAGAAGAGAAGAAATATCGAATCTATAGAGCAAGAATCCTATCTGGTTTTTACATAGCACCTAATATTAACCTCAAAAACCTGTGAATAATTAGGGAATGTGATCCTCTTCATTTGCAAAGTGGTTGACTTTTATTTGATTTTAAAGTTTTTTGTTTTTATTTTTTATTATTTTTTGAGTCGAAGTCTCACTCTGTCACCCAGGCTGGAGAGCAGTGGCATGCTCATGGCCACCACCGCCTCAACTTGCTGGGTTCAAGTGGTCCTTCTGCCTCAGTCTTCCCAGTAGCTGAACCACAGGTGCATGCCACCATGCCCAGCGGATTTTTCCTTGATTTATTGTAGAGATGAGGACTCACCAAGTTGCCCAGGCTGGACTCCAACCTGTGGGCTCAGGTAATCCTCTCATCTCGGCTTCCCAAAGTGCTGGGATTACAGGTGTGAGCCACCGCGCCCGGCCTAAGTGGTTGACTTTAAGTTCCCCTGTGGATAAAGTGTCTACGTCACCTCACAAACTCCATGATGGGTAATGTGTTCACAGGAATGTGACATGCCTTGGAATCCCATTGTGCCCAAAGGAACATGGGTAAGCAAAGTGTCTAGCAAATGTGATAGCTTTTTTAAAATCTTCTGGACATTTGTATCTATGCACACCTGGTGAGATGACTACCTTTCTATTTGCCAGACACCTGCGTAGCCATGGGCTAAGGTACAAACAGTCAGTGCCTGCACCATAAAGAGAAAGTATCAGTGAGACAACAATCCAACCTAGTTAATATAATTCCACTTACAATACTAGGGGTGCCAAAAAGAGTATACACATTTTTAAGAGATGTTCACCATAATCAGAAGTGTCTGAATGCTGATGGTAACCACTTTGAGCACTTCTTATAATTGCAGAAATTAAACATGGCATGCATTCATTCATCTTATTGACTATTATGATTTTAATACAATTTTTTCCTTTCTTAAAGTGTGTATACTTTTTTTTTGGCACCCTCTGTATATAGTTACACAGGAAAGACACTAGCTCAACAAAAAAACTACTTGAGAATAATAGTCCAGTAATATATCTCAGAGAACCATGAGACATAAAGTAAATGTTTAAGCTGGCAGTTGTCAGACTTTTTGGGGCTAAGGTATCCTTCACTCTTAAAATTTATGAAGGGATCCAAAGAGCTTTTGTTGTGTGAATTATACATATCAATATTTATCATATTGGAGATAAAAACTAAGAAAATTTTTATTTACTTAGTATAAATTGCAATAATAAAACCATAGCTGGGTAATATAAGTCACATATTTTTCTCAAAATATTTTTGAAGATAAATTTTTTTGAAAAGAGTGACATACCTACTTTTGCATTTAATATTTTACAATATATTGTTTTGAAATAGGTAAATAAAATCTGACCTTATGCATATTTGCAGCAGAAAAAAAGTGGATATTTTAATAGCTTTTTCAGATGACCGAATATGTTGTTTTATACTATACCATCATTTTTCATATGTTAGTTTCCTAAACATTGTTAGTCGCAATGTGGTATCTGAAATCATGTTGTAAACTTCCTATTCTACATTAAAAATTATTTGACTAACTTGCACTTTGAATGTTACCTCTTACTCATGTATAATTTTGTAACATCATACATTGGTGATTTGTCAACCATTGATTCATAGAGTAATATATATTTTCTATGTAGTCACATTTCCTTACACAAAGCAAAGTTCCATTTATGAATAACCCCACCCATCTCATCAGAAATGTAAGTATTGAGAAGCTGTCTAAATTTTACTGTTTTTCACATTCTAATTTTTCCTTGAAAGCTCAGACTTTATCATTCCCAACAAATATTGTATAATTTCCCTGGAGTGACAAGTTCGTCTAGTTTGTCTTTGAGACAAACATCTGCCAAATAGCCAGGTCTGTCTACCAATCGTTCTTTTAAGTAACAACGATGTTCTGTGAAAAATGCGTCTAGCTCAGCCCACAGCTCTACCTCCACGAGGGCTTTTCCTTGAGACAACCATCATGCTTCCGTGGGAAGCAAAATTTCTTTTGCGTGTTTCTCATTTTGCCATGCTAAAAATTGAAAGAAAGCATGATAAAGAGCAAAGGTTGAATGAAGTTAATAATTCTTACTGCTGCATCAACAGCATTTTTGAGTAAAATCAGCACTGCTTTTTACAGCAAATACCTACTGATGAAGATTATTGTGATTGCTATTATTGTTTGGTGCCACCGTCTTAGCTCTCACCAGGGCACCAGCAATTCATTTAAAAAATTTTTTTTATTCTAAAGATGTGGGATACAATTCAGAATTACGTATA
Source organism: Carlito syrichta (assembly GCF_000164805.1). Lineage (NCBI taxonomy): Eukaryota > Metazoa > Chordata > Mammalia > Primates > Tarsiidae > Carlito > Carlito syrichta. The sequence goes on from NW_007246463.1 coordinate 1,069,968, forward strand.
TAAGTGGTCATTACACAGGTAAAGTTTGGGGCTCCGTTTGGTCCCTACTTCGCCTAGTTTGAGACTCTTACTGATGTTATGTGCTTACCACCCTCCCCAGGCAATGCCCGCTTCTGTCAATCCTTTTCTTACTGTATTATAGTAAGAACATGTGGTACTCAGTTCTCTGTCTCTGTGATAGACACATCACAGAGTATGATAGGCTCTAAATCCATCCAAGTTGCTATGAAGTCCATAATTTTGTCCTTTTTTGTGGTTGCATAATATTCCATCATGTATATGTACCACATGTTTTTATCCAGTCCAGTTGGCACCAACAATTTTATCCTCTGCTGCTTTTGCATCATCAGTGCAAAAATTATTACAGTAGAATCACGTATTTATATAAAAATAGTTTTGACCTTGCAGATGCCTGAAAATATCTCAGCTATACCCAGGGGGTTTGTGGACCACATTTTCAGACCTACTGCTCTGGACCAGAACTAACCCAAGAGCAAAAACCAATCTTGAGGCTGAACATTGAGCACGATTAGAATTTCCTATCTCACTAGGGGAATTGGTAAAGTAGTCATTTCTCTTCTCTCCCTGTTTCCACCCAAACCACAAAGACAAAACTGAGATTGAAAGTAGAGACCCAAGAAAAACGAGTTTAATGAATATAAAAATTGATTTCTCCCCGAGACTACAGCCTTCCAAACGATGCCTATTAAGCCTTTTTTCATGGCTCTCTTCTGAAAATAAAAATGGTTGACTCAGCTTTGTGGCTGGCTTAGTCCCGCTCAACTCCCTGACTCTAAGGCCTAGCTAATGCCTCTGGTGTTGTGGTCTTAGGTACCTTGAAGAAAAGCAATCTTATCCATTCCCTTCATGGAGTGATTCTGTGTAGACCCCCGTTTTTTGTTTTTGTTTTGTTTTTCCCTGCCCCCAAATATTTCCTTATATCAAACAGAAATCTAAGGCTGTAGTAGAGATTTCCCTCCTTTCTCTCTCATTAGATCCATGTGGAAGAGTGGGCATGCTCATGATAATAGCCAGGCATGTATTTAAACAGATTACAAGTCACCCTCCAGCCTTCTAGCTCCTTTAGGCTAAACAATCCCAGTTATTAACCTTTCCTCTTAGCCCTCATTGTCCCACACTTTTATCACTCGCTTGCGCTTTGTTGGACTCTCTCCAGCTTTGCCACATTCCTCTTCAAGCGTTGAGAACAAAACGAGACACCATGCTTTAATAAGGTCTTCACAGGTGCCACAGAGAGGAAATATTACTTCTTGGGCAGGGCATATCAGATTTCTGTTAATAGATTACCACGTTAGGCTTTTAAATAACAACACCGTTTGGGTGACCTGTCTTCAGCTTAGGTTTGCAATTCCTCCAGACTTTTTGTTGTAGTTGTGCTGAAGCAGACAGACCCCAGCTTCAATCTCTGCATTTTGTTTTTGGCTTCTGAGTGTCACATGTTCCCCTTGTCCTATTTTTCTTTCCCTTGGTTTTTTCCTGCCAATTTCCCTAATTTAACAAGCTCACAGTGAACTATTCCTGGCTCCCAAGATGTAAGCCACACCAACCACATAATGTCGTGCACATCGCTCTCGATTTCATCATTCAAGATATCCATTTATTTTTTATTTTAACATTTACCAATTTTTTTTCTTATTTTAAAGATGTGGGGTACAATTCAGGATTAGGTATACAAGCAATCATCATACAGGCAAAGTGTGGACCTCTCTTTGGTTCTCATTTTGCCTGATTTGAGATCAGGCACCCTTATTAGTGTTATGTGCTCCTTCCCCTCCCTCCTCTGGCATTTTTCTGCTACAGTCAATCCCTTTCATATGGTATTATGGTCAATGTTCAGGGTCCACTTATGAGTGAGAACATGTGGTACTCAGTTCTTTGTTTCTGTGACAGATCACTGAGTATGATAGACTCTAAATCTATCCAAGGTGTTGCCAAGTCCATAATTTTGTTCTTCTTTATGGCTGTGTAATGTTCCATCATGCATCTGTATCGTATTTTTTTTTATCCAGTCCAGTTTCGATGGACAGTATGTTGGTTCCATGTTTTTTGTTTGGTTTTAATAATTTTTAAATTTTATTTTAAAGTTGTGGGGTACGATTCACAATTAGATATTCAAGTGGTCATTGTATAGGCAAAGTTTGGGCCTCCCTTTGGCTCTCACTTGGCCTGGTTTGAGATCAGGTACCCTTATTGATGTTGTGTCCTCCCCACCTCCCACCCTGGCATTATTCTACTACCGCCAATCCCTTTCTTACAGTATTATGGTAAATGTTCAGGTCCGCTTATGAGTGAGAACGTGTGGTACTCTGCCCTTCCTTTCTGTGACAGAACACTGAGTGTGGATAAATTTTCAATCCATCCAAGTTGTTGGGAAATCCACATGATTGTCTTTCTTTATGGCTGCCTAATATTCCATCGAGTATATGTACCACATTTTTTTTTTATCCAATCCAGTTTCAGCAGATAGCACTGTTGGGTCCATGTTTTTGCTACTGTGAATAGTGCTGCAATAAACATGCTTGTGCAGGTATCTTTTTTGTGGAGTGATTTAAGTTCCTCTGCATATATTCCCAGAAAGGGGACTGCTAGGTAGTATGGAAGGTCAATATTCTAGTTCGTTTATGGATCACCACACTGTTTTCCATAGAGGTTAAACTAGTTTGTATTCCCACCAGCAGTGTAGAAGCTTTCCCTTTTCTTGACATCCTTGCCAGCATCTGTTGTTTGTTTTATTAACGATGGCCATTCTTATTGAAGTGAGGTGGGATCTTAATGTGGTTTTGATTTGTATTTCTCTGATGATTAGTGAGGCTGAGCACTTTTTCATGTGTCTGTTGTCTGCCCATATATCTTCTTTTGAGAAGTGTCTACTCATGTCTTTTGCCCACTTTTTTTTTTTTTTTTTTTTGAGTTGGTGTCTCCCTTTGTCGCCCAGTCTGGAGTGCAGTGGCCGCTCCCGGCTACCGCAGCCTCGACCTGCTGGGCTCCGGCGATCCTTCCACCTCAGCTTTCCAAGTAGCCGGAATTACAGGCGTGTGCTACCACGCCCGGCTGATTTTTTTTTTTTTTTTTTTGATTTATTGTAGAGATGAGGTCTCGCTGCCCAGGCGGGTCTCGAACCCGCGGGCTCAGGCAATCCATTCACCTCAGCCTCCCAAAGGCGCGGGATTACAGGCTGAGCCACTGAGCCCGGCTTGCCCACTTTTTAAAGGGGCTGTTGGTTTTGTTTCCTTTTGGCATGTTTGAGTTTCTTGTTGATCCCGGATGTTAGGCCTTTGAAAGACATTCATTTAAACATACCTCTTGATTCTGGACACATTATTTTCCAGTTAGTAGGGAGAGAAGTGCAGTAGCCAACATGGGCTTCCCAAGGTGACTCCCTTTCTACTGATTCACTACTCAGAAAGTAGAGAAGTGCTCACATCCCACCAAAAATAGAAATGAGTGAACTCCAATTCTGCTATGGATTAGAAATTTGACCACTGGCAAAAAAACATTAAGGTAAGATTCAGCTGCTGGGTAAGACAAAAGACAAACAGTTGATTATAGAAAATAAAATTTAAAAATTAATTATTTATCTCACAATAAACCTCAGGTAAGCAGCCAGGGTAGAGGTGAAGGTCAGGACCGCAGGTTTATCCAGGGACCCAGGTTTCTTCCATGCTGTTGCTCTACCATCTTCTAGAATATTGTCCTCGCCTACATGACTCAAGTTGTGTGACTCATGTCAAAAGAGCAAAAGATCATAGAAGTGTGCACACCCCGCACCTTAAGTCTCAGACAGACATGGTGTGTGTCACTCCACTCAAGTTCCACCTGCAGGAGCCTCGTTACCAGAAATGAAGTTGAAAAGTCTAGTAACACCATTAGGAGCAGATGGAAGGATACATTTTGGTAGATCACTGCAACTTCTGCCACTGAAAGTCTGGATTAATTTTAAAGGCAAATCTGTTGTGTCCAGCATGGGTCCTGCTGGTGATTGTGAAAGTGATCCCTTCTCCCCATGAGTGTGTATCAGTTTTGTTCATGAGAATGATCACAGGGTGAGAGGATTGCCTGAGCCTGTGGGTTTGAGACCAGCCTGGGCATCTTGGCGAGACTTCATCTCTACAATAAATACATTAAAAAAAAATTAGCCGGGCATGGTGGTGTGTACCTGTAGTTCCAGCTACTTGGAAGGTTGAGGCAGAAGGATCGCCTGAGCCCAGGAGGTCGAGGCTGCAGTAGCTGGGAGCGTGCTACTGCACTCCAGCCTGGGTGACAGAGTGAGACTCCTAGTCAAAAAAATTAAAAAAATAAAAAATCACCATCCTAGGTGAATAGATGAGTCAGATCTCATCTACACACGTTGTCCGCTCATGAACTCCCACTATTTCTGTGGCATCTTAGGTAGAATGCTCCCTTTCAGTCTCAAGCTGATTAGTTTCATAGCTTGCCTTTCTCTGAAAGCCCAACCTGATGTTCACTTAACATGGTTTGATTTAAATGGGAATGTTGGAATGGAGCCACATAATATGATTTGTATGATTGGCACTCCCTGATGATGGTCTTACAATATATTTATTTATACCGATAACTCCTTCTTAGAGAAACTTGCTTAACAGATTTGAAACGACTGGACTTATTAGCTATGGATTATGTTCATATGGTATATAAACCTTTGTTCTTGTCTAGCAGAAATAGCTTTGTTGTTTTTAATACCTCTTTTAATTGATTCACATCCCAACAGTCAAGCCTGATATTTCTGATGACATAACTATGTCAGTTTTTCTTAGCCCAAGTCTGAGATACTTTAGTATTTACTTTATCATAAGAAAGTTATTGTGTAGGTAGGTTGACACTGGTTGGTTTTGAATAGCCGTAATGATGTTTTGCTTATGAACAGGTGATTTCTGGCATGCTTTTCTGGCAGAGGAGGGTTGCCCATATATAAGTAGAAATGTACACAGAAATAGCAACATCACTAAACATACTAATAGAATTCTACTACAAGCCTATAAAAACCATATTGAAGTCTTAATATTTCTTAACTCGCTTAATTCCCAAGGTATCTATGAATTAAATACCAGTTAATTCACATTACCTATGACAAAACTTTAAGTAGCTTGCCTAGTGACATTCAGACAGAGTAGAAAACAGAATTCAAACCCAAAGCACACAGTCTTTTTCACTATGCAATATTTTCCTCTCCCCTGTTTATATTTGAGCCAAGCAAGCCTGGCAAGTACTCTGGTTGCCTTTTCCTTAGAGTCAGAGCATAATTTACCAAGGATAGTGCTTCCTGGTCAAGGGGCAATTATCAGGTAGAATGGACCAACGAACTCATCTGGTTACAGATGGTGAAAGGCTCTAGTTACTTTTTTTTTTTTTCCATTCAGTTTCTAAACAGAGGTACTAAACTCTTAAAAGAGTTCCTCAGTTTCCAGGAGTATAGAAGTCCCTAAAGGTGAGCTAGGCCCTAGGATTGGACTTAGTGTGGTGTGTCTGACATTGAAGAGAAAGCCAACCCCCTCTCTTTTGTGTCTGAAGGAACAATTTGGTTTTTGCTGTTTCGGTATCACCACCTGTAAAAGTAAAATCACTTCATTTTTCCTGATGCCTCCAGAGGATTAAAAACTCATGGCAATGGGTTAGTGTCACTCTAAAACCACCAATTCCAATCTGGTAAAAACAATAACCACTTTGGATCTGTTATCTCCCTCCTGCCTCTTTCTGTTTGAAATGCCCAGAACCCTTCTGTGGAATGAGCGAGAAAAATGATGAGGCTTTGAATGAGATGCCACTAAAATGATGGCTGGTTTCAATGCCATAAAATAAATACATTGTGAATAATTGCCAGAAACAGAAGGCCCCCATATTCACATGGGAAACATCAGCCCCACAAGAGACCAGGCTGCCGACCACCTGAAGGAACACTGAAGAGCACACTCTGGGAACAACTGAGCTAGAATTACTAAAAATGGATTTTTAAATCAATAGTGTGCCTGGCTTATTGTTTGGGCTCTTTCTAAAATAAATGACTGCGTGATTATGTTTTGTATGCTCATTCAGCTGTGCGATTTTACTTTTTATTTTTTTAATGCCCTGCTTTGACCTTCCTTCTTAAAAGTGTTAAGTCACAATACACTGGGTTACAGCAACCTTCTCGTTAACATTGACTTGGGCATATTCAAGTTCTTTCTTTTGCTATCTTCTTCTTCCCAACTGAGTAGCTCACCTAATTACACAGTAAGTCACTGCTTCTATGACATAGGAAAAAACGTCTTCCCGGGCTAGTCAACTGATGCTTTCATTTCACTCAGGGAAAGCTTATCAAAGGAGACAAGGAGTCCTAAATGCAACAGATATTTGATGCTAGTGGTAAGCTTATATTGTTGCCGTAGCAACCTTGTCATTAAGGATGTTTCAGCTTTTCCTATTAACCTCTATTTTCAGAGGTTTATAACTTCTTGGTGAAAATTACCTCCAGGCTAAAATTTGGCATACAGGATCTCAGACGTGCCAGGTGTCAGTGAATATATACATATATAGTATCCATTTTCTCAAAGAAAACCTGGTGAATTTCCAAATGAATTATCTCATTTCTCATACGGTACAAATTCATTAAATTTAGTGCTAGCTTGATTATTTTTAGAAGACTCTTATGGCAACGCAACTAAGCACTTGCAAGAACTAGCATTTGAGGTTGATTCCTTTTACCTCACAGTTTGGCTTAGACACACTGATTTATCTCAAAAATCACTAGGAGAGTTTTGACTGGCTCAAGATCATTTTTAAACTCACCTGGGGAGACAAATGCAGTTATAGGTGGTCACTCTGTATAAGTTGGAATTTATATTGTGCTTTTATCAGAATATGGGAGAAAAAAGGAAGCTAGTTGGTGGTGTGGTGTAGGGGTTAGGGTTGATGGAAAAGGCAGGGGCTAAGTTCTGAGCCCACCTCTTTCTCTTAATCCTCCTCTCAAGCATAGTGAAGCTATATTTGGTATGATCCCAAGGAAGAGCCTCACAGGTTCCCAAGGACTGGAAGCCAATTCTGCCCTCTCACCACAGTTTTAGAATTGGAAAACAACATGGTCAAGATTTCGTTTTGTTTTGTGAAAGATCGTTTTTTAAATACATTTTTCAACTTCCTTATCTATTCCTAATTTTGTATTTCAACCATTTTAAGCCCAAAGAATAGCTGCAAGAATAATGGAACAAGCCATTTGAGAGTTTTCAACATTAGTAAACTTTAGGCCTAACTATTTTAATATGCATCTCCTAAGAATAAGGATATCATCCTCCTATACAACTGCAAAACAATGATCACACCCAAGAAATTTAACGGTAACACTACTATCTAAAATAATTCTTATATAAATGTTCTCAATGTACCTTTCTAGCTTCGTTTTTCTTTTCTTTTCTTTTTTTTTTTTTTTTGAGTTGGAATCTCACTCGGTCGCCCAGACTGGAGTGCAGTGGCCGCTCCCGGCCACCGCAGCCTCGACCTGCTGGGCTCCGGCGATCCTTCCGCCTCAGCCTTCCAAGTAGCTGGAACTACAGGTGTGCGCTACCACGCCTGGCTAATTTTTTGATTTATTGTAGAGATGGGGTCTCACTGCCCCGGCGGGTCTCGAACCTGCGGGCTCAGGCAATCCACTCACCTCAGCCTCCCAAAGGCGCGGGATTACAGAATTTAATCAAGGATCAGGCATTACGTTCCGTTGTCATTGCTATAGTCTTCGTGGCTACAGAATTGTTCTCTAATCTACTATGTCCTTCATGGCATTGACTTTTATGAAGTGTGCAGGCCAATTGTATTAGAGTGCAGAATATTTCTCAATTTTTTATATATTAGATTTGGGTTAAACATTTTGAGCAGGGGTACCAGTTCAGTGATATCAGACCCTTCTCAGAATCACATCAAAAGGAACCTGGTGCCTGTGTTTCCCATTATTGATAACCAATTTATTTCTTGTTTCGTAATAATTTGTTTCGTCCACTTTGGGTCTTTAACCCAGTGTATTAAACCATCCCCTTAGGAATGGTCATTTATTCATTGTTTGGATTTTTATTTGTATATTTTCTTCATGATACACAATTCACCTGAAATAGTCTAGGTCCATAAATTTTTATGTGATCTTTATTTTCTTTCAAACGGATAGATCCCTAGAAGTGAGATTTGTATCTTAAATTATACATATATATATTAATCTAAATAGAAGCGGCATTATTGTTTTAGAGTCTACAACTTTTATATGAGAAAGACCTTCACATGCCCACCATTAAGAGTCTTCTTGTTTGATATTTTCTTCTCTGCCAGGTGCAATGTTATCTCCCATTAATATTTCATTGCCTGTTTTAGACTACTCATGTGTTTGGAAAACTTCACATGTTTATTAGCCATTTTGATCTGTTCATCTATGAATTACCTCTTTACATCTTCAGTTTAATTTTTAACAAAATTTCTATATCTGTCTAGAGCATTTGCAAGAGATCTTTATATATTGTAGGTACTAATCTCTGCCTTTATTTTCTTTAAATCTGTGTCTTTGTCTATAATTTTATTTATGGCTTCACTAGTCATTCAAAAAATGTTTTAAATTTGTATGTAGTAAACTATGTCTCTCTTTTGTTTCACAGCCTCTATATTTATGGTTTTAGAAAACATATTCCTCCACCCCTGAATTTTATATGTAACCTAGATTATTTTGCAGAATACTTATTATTTTATATTTTTATGTAGCTTTAAAATAGCGATAATTAGCTGGGCTCGGTGGCTCAGCCTGTAATCCCGTGCCTTTGGGAGGCTGAGGTGAGTGGATTGCCTGAGCCCGCGGGTTCGAGACCCGCCTGGGCAGCGAGACCTCATCTCTACAATAAATCAAAAAATCAGCCAGGCGTGGTAGCGCGCGCCTATAATTCCGGCTGGAGGGCTGAGGCGGAAGGATCGCCGGAGCCGAGTAGGTGGAGGTTGCGGTGGCCGGGAGCAGCCACTGCACTCCAGTCTGGGCGACCAAGTAAGACTCCAACTCAAAAATAAATAAATAAATAAAAAATAACTATAATTTAATCTTATGGGTACAACATAAGGCTTAATTTGTTATCTTCTTGATACTGGCCAACAACAACTTTTTAGATAGGACAATTTATTAAGTAATTGATTGTTTTCCAAATGAATAAAAAGTCTGTTCTAAACATTTTAAATCTTCATATGTACTAGAATCAATTTCTCAATTTTCTTTTCATTTTCACTGACCCATTTCTTTGCTTCTTTATATGCCTATATCATGCAGATTTGAATACCTCTTCCATTTAAAGAAATCTATTCAAATTTATTGGTTGTTTCTCTGGCATCTGTTCTTAATTATTTTCCTTAGACTAGAATAAAAGGATAATTTAAAAAAATATTGCATATACACAAAAATATTTTTACTCTAACTAGCGAATAATAATTTAACTGTTTTTTAGGACTGCAAAATTGAGTTTCTGGCTCTTAGAAATGTTTTCTCTTGCACCTTGCAATGTTGCAGTTAAGAAACCCGATGCCAGTTTGATTCTTTTGCCTTTGTCAGAAGCTTGTCGTTTCTCTCCAGAAACAGGAAGCATTTTCTCATTATTTTTAGAATTAAAAAAGAAAGTACCTGTATATGTCCATGCATGTGTCTTTCCTAACCTGAAACACAGCGAGCACTTTCAAACTACAAGTTCAATCCTTTCCTCAACTTTGATAACTTCTTCCATGATTTATTTAATTATTGTACACCATCCAGCTGTTCCTTTTCATCTTTATGGAACTTTGATTAATCTTATGCTAGGCTTCTTGGACCTATCTTGCAAGTCTCATATCTCACTCTATCCAACCCTCTTTATGTTCTCTGTTTTTATTAAATTTTTAAAAATTTTACTTTGACAATCAAAATGTATCCCATTTACTTTTCTAGTCACTAATTCACATCTCAGCCATGCCCACACTTTTTTTTTTTTGAGTCGGCGCCTCACTCTGTCACCCAGGCTGGAATACAGTGGCATGCTCATGGTCACCACAGCCTCAATCTGCTGGACTCTGGTGATCCTTTTGCATCAGTCTTCCAAGTAACTGGAACCATGGGCATGCACCACCACGCCCAGCTATTTTTTTTTTTTAAATCTATTGTAGAGATGAGGTTTCACTAAGTTGCTCAGGCTGATCTTGAACCTGTGGGCTCAGGCAATCCTCTCACCTCAACCTCCCAAAGTATTGGGATTATAGGCATGAGCCACCATGCCCAGCCTATCACAGTGAGCACTTTCAACCTACAAGTTCAGTCCTTTCCTAAACACTGATAACTTCTTCAGTGATTTATTTAATTATTGTCCATCACCCAGTTATTCCTTTTTATCTTTTCAAAACTTTGATTAATCTTATGTTAGGTTTCCTGGACCTATCTTGCAAGTCTCATATCTCACTCTACCCAACTCCCTTTAGGGTCTCTGTTTTTATTAATTTTTAAAAAATTTTGCTTTGACTTTTAAAATCAAAATGTATCCCATTTACTTTTCCTAGTCACTAGTTCACAGCTCCTTTTTGTTCTTACACAAATTATTCAGGTAGCAAATCATGATGGAACTTTGATAAATCATGATGTTAGGTCCAGTAAGATCACATATATCTCTGTTGGTATGAATGTGTTTACCTGAAAATGTCTACATTTGCATATTCTTAGGTGTTTAACTTTTTTCTTTGCTAGTTTATGCCTATCTCCCCCAACATATTTTTTTTTCAGATTGGAAAATATAGTTTATTTAGAAAGTAAATTAGAGACAGAGAAGAGAGAGGAGATTCACCACCCCAAGGTAGGGGAGGAGGCCAAAGCTAAGAAACATGGCGGCCATAGCTCAAAGAGGCATGTGGCCAGATCATAGCTTAGCAAAACAATGGCCCTCGCCCAACATTTCTAAATCAATGGGCATGTGGTTTGTCTGCTCTGACTGATAATTATCTCAGATTGCAGAGCACCTAAAGATGTATGATTGTTTTTTCTTCTAGACTTATTGGTAATTCGTCTGGTTGTTATAGGATACTAATTGGTGGCATTTCCAAAAGTGAAGATAGAGAATTAATCCTGACACGTGCCAGCCATATAGAGTCAGAATGGCCTCAGGTGCAAGAAGGTGTAGTCCATCCATTCAGCTGTTACTTGGCCTCCTGAAAACAGATACCAGCCAGGTGCAGTGGCTCACACCAATCCCAGCACTTTGGGGGGTGGAGGTGAGAGGATTGCCAGAGCTCAGGGGTTCGAGACCAGTCTTAGCAACATGGTGAGACTTCATCTCTACAAATACAAAAATTGGCCAGGCATGATGATGTGCAACTGTGGTTCCAGCTACTTGGAACGCTGGGGTGGAAGGATCACCTGAGCCTAGCAGATAGAGCCTGTGGTGGCTGGTGAGCATGCCACTGCACTCCAGCCTGGGGTGACAGAGTGAGACTCCAACTCAAAAAATAGAGAAAGAAAGAAAGAAAACAGGTACCGTGAACACTGAAGTAAGACAAAATTTGAACTTATCCTGAGAAGGCTTTACCCTCTGTGGGCCAGGCTATTCTAACAATACAGTACTTTGTAATTTTTACCTTGTACCTCTCTGATATAGGTCTAGGTACTTACCAACTCAAAAAAGAACAAAGTCCATAAAAATCCTCTCTTTTGGAGCTACAGTGGATTCTAGAAAAGGCAGGTATATTAGGATCAATTACAGGGGTGTGGGGTGGCTGGGGCATGTGATGTAACAGTGGAGGGTAGAACAAGGCAGCCATATTCCAGTTACCAACTTTGCTGGATACTTTGTATCTACTTTTTCTGCAATGACTTTTACTTTTAATTCTATTCATGTTTTTTACCTTAAAATTTTACAGATACACGGTTACATTGATCAATGGAATGAATATACATATTTTTCACTTTCTTTTGTGAACGTGAAGACTTTTGAGGTTTTCTCAGACCTCCCCCTTCACAAACACCTTCCCAATATTTGTTTCTCATTTGAAATGTTGAGCTTTTCGTCTTTAAATTCCTCCCCACCCCGAATTTTAAAGAAAAACTATTAGCAAGCTTAATCAGACTCCAAACAATATTAAAATTTATTTCAATATAGTTAACAGATATTATTGCTCCACCTGTCAGCTATTTTCAGCCACAGTGGTCTCATTATCATTTGATTCGTATTTCATCATTGTGTAACAGATCTGGCAGTTTAATAGTTTACGCTGAAAGGAACACAAACTGGACGACATAGTTTTAAGGAATTGCTTTCTTGCCTTCATAAATGATGGGCAAATTGGCTGGAAATACAATCATTGGGTTCAAATGTTTTTCTTTGGGACGTTGTAGTTGCAACCTCATCTTTTTCTATCCTTTAAGGTTGCACCGATACGGAAGCATGACCGATTTTGCTGTTCTTGTACTGAAACTACTTTTTTGCCTCTTAGATGCTTGCAGAATTCTCTGTCTTTGAAGTTTTCAACTTCATTAGGTCAGTTCTAAGTATGGTTTTATTTTTAAGTTTGTCTGGAAGATGAAATGTGCTCTTGGTTGTCGGAAAAAAATAAACTTTAGAATTGAGAATCATTTCTTTCCATTTTTCTTCTTGCTGCATCAATTTTGTTCCTTCTTCTTAAGTGTTTATTATTCATAGTTCAAACTTCCAGAAACTGACCTTGTTGCATTTACATCTTTCTTCCATTTTTTCCCCCCTGTACTGATTATTCTCATTGAATTCTGTGAATTCGTCCTAAATTCTACTCACAGCTTTTATTTTCCGGCGTGTACAATCTGCCAGAAAGCAATGTTGTTTACCATCACCACGTAGTTCTTTTGATGGCTTTTTTGTCTGCTGAATGTAGATTCTTTTGTTGCAGAGGGTTTTAAATTAGCCAAACATTGACATTCAGAATATATGATGGAGCATTGTGGTCTAAAGCCTGAGAATGTGTGACTTTCTATCCTTGAAGCTTCAACCTGATAGCTGAAGCTCCATGTTGGTCCATGAAATAATCTCAGGACTGGGGTCCAGAAACACTGAGGCAGTGAGATCTAGGAACCTATTTCTCTGAGGATTTGGTGGAAAGGAGTCACTCTGCCAGCTGCGACCAGCTTGTTTCTGAATTTTCTGTAAGTTCAAGGGTATTTCTTTTTTGTTTAAGCCGCTATTACTTTTGGCTCCTTTTAAACACCTCTTTAAATGGGGATCATAGAGTGAGGCTTCCTAAGTATAAATGCAAGCACTACTGCTTAACTCACTTTGTGACCTTTAGGCAAATGACATCGTCTTCCTGTGCCTCAGTTTACTCATCCATAGAAAGGGAATAGTAATAGTATGTGTTTCATGATTTGTTGGGATTTAATAAATTGCTAAGTAAAGCTCCTGGAGCAGTGAGATCATTATAAAAAGTGTCTGTTATTCATTTTAGGTTTAACATAGAATTTAATCCATGATGTGTGAGACAAAATTATTACAGAAAAACTGCCACAATGGCTGTTTCTTTGTTGTGTATATTTGCAGAAGACTTTTCTTATCATTGGACCCAGATTCTGGTGTGTCGGAATGGTCTACAGTGGCAAAAAATCTGGGTCATATCTCTACTAATGTTCAAAACCTGCAAAGGAGGGTATGGCTGGTGTACTTCTGCACCATTCCTTGCCCTGATATTATCTCCAGTTCTCCTTTAGTTACAGTAGTAATATGACTGGGCCTCAAAACTGGTTGTGTGAGCAGTTTTCACATAGATAATGGGATAGCAGTGAGGTCCATGGCCTCTCCTTTCACAAATAAAGATCCCAAACTCAACAAGACTGACCTCCCAAATGGCATAGCTACTGAGTGCTAGAGCCAGAATCAAAACTCCAGAAAAAACCATGGTCAGAATTCTGGCCAGGGACATGACTAGTCTGAGGGTAGAAATTGGACATGAAAATAAAAATTCTCTTTGTAGGCCAGGCACTGGTGGTCCACACCTATATTGCCAGTTTGGGAGGCCAAAACAAGAGGTCAGGCATTCAAACCACCTGAGCAACATACAGAGGATGCCAAAAAAAGAGTATACACAGTTAAGAAAAAACTGTATTAAAATTGTAGTGCTTAATATATACCAATAGCAAAGGATGAGTGCAAGACACGTTTGACTTCTGCAATTACAAGAGATGCTCAGACTGGTTACCATCAGCATCCAGACACTTCAGATTATGGGATTACAGCAAACATCTCTTAACATCTCTTAAAATGTGTACACATTTTCGGGGGCAGACCCAGTAGTGAGACCTTGTCTCTACCAAAAAAAAAATTAGCTGGTGGTGGCACACACCCAGTTACTTGGGAGGCTGAGGCATAAGGATCATCTGAGCCCCAGAGGTCAAGACTGCAGTGAGCCATGATTGTCAGGATGATACCAATGAACTCCAGCCTAGATGACAAAGTAAGATCCTCACTAAAAAAAAAAAACAAAAAACAAAAACATTCCCTTTGTAAGGCAACATATCACAAAGCCACTCTGTATAGTTATGCAGTTTCTGTACTGCATGTCTCTCCTGGGGGTCTTATTCACAGACTACGGTGTGAACTTAATACATTTTATTCCTTCACAATAAAAAAAACACACACATGAGATTAGCAAGTGCCATTTGTTGATTCCTGGTTTGTCTGACCCTGAAATCTATGCTTTCTATATCATGCTATGCTACTTAGCCCTTGAGTTTCTCATTTGAATGTAAGTGTGCGATCTCTAATACTTGGTATGTGTTCAAGAAAAAGTTTTTAATTATGCAACTGGATTAAAGATTAGATGTGATCTGTGTTAAGGTATTTGAATTCCAGAAAAAGAATGTTTCCCAAGAATGATGCTAAATATTTTAGAGAAAGTGTTTCATTTGATTCTTGCAATGAGTCTGAAGAGAAGGCCATTTTGCAGACATTATAGATGAGGTGAAGAGGTGCAGAGGTGTTCAGCAAGTAAGTGGTTGTTTGGGATTCAAATCTAGGTCGGAACTCAACATTTGTATAAACTTCAGGTGAACTAAAAGGAAATATAACCAAGTGTGCCACCATACTTTTGTTTATGCAGAAGGAATTCAAACATTTTTCAATAGCTAAAGTGGTTTCTGCCGTTCCATTTATTGATTTCCTCAATATCCTGGCTGGGATTGCTGATTTTATGCTGTCGTATAAAAACAACAGCTATAGAACTGGGATCCTCTCCCACCTCCAAATGTTCTATACACCAGATCTTCAGCCTACTTACGAAGAAGAAAACATAGATCATAGCTGCAAATGGTTCAGGAATGTGAGGAATCTTGAAGTTTAGAAATTAAGTTAAAAATACAACAAACATAATCTGTTAATTAATAAACATAACCTGCTCATTAGTAAACAATTCTGTTGGCCGGGCACGGTGGCTCATCTCTGTAATCCCAGAACTTTGGGAGGCAGAGGCAAGAGGATTTCCTGAGCCCATGGGTTCGAAACCTGGGCAACATGGCGAGATCTTGTCTCTACAATAAATCAGAAAATTAGCTGGTGTGGTGGCGCATGCCTGTGGTGGTTTCAGCTACTTGCAAGGCTAAGGCGGCAGGATCACTTGAACCCAGCAGGTTGAGGCTGTGGTTGGTAGCCATGAGCATGCTACTGCACTCCAGCCTGGGTGACAGAGTGAGACTCCAACTCAAAAAAAAGAAAGAAAGAAAGAAAGAAACAATTATGTTAATAAATTTGGTAACAGCATTTTTCAGATACTTTTGCATGTAAAAGGCAATGTGATATTACTAAATGATCCCTACAAATCTCCGATTTCCTGTATTCAATCTCAGTTCTATTAATTTAATAACCAAATAACATCGAGCAAGTTGTTTAATCTCTCAGTCTCAGCAACTTCCTCATTTACAAAGTGAAGAAGATAACAGAATGTGTTATACTAATATACAGCATTTATCTTCATGTATCTGCTTGCTGCTATAGTCTGTATCAGTTCCTGTTTCTATGTCTCGTCCTTTTTACACAGACTAACTTGCTTACCTTTAAAAGGTAGCAGCTTCCTTGAAGTTGTAGGATCATACCTAATAAGATTTTCTTATTTGGTAGAAGAGAATGAGGAGGAGGGTTTTAGAAATGATGGTGCTTATTTCTGAAAGAACATTCATACGGCCCAGCAATCTCCCTTCTGGGACTATACCCAGAGGAACTCAATTCTTTCTGCAAAAAAGATCCCTGTACACAGGTTTATTGGAGCACTATTCAAATAGCAAAAACACGGAAGCAACCATGCTGCCCATCAAAACTGAACTGGATTTTAGAAATGTGGTCCATATACACAATGGAATATTATGCAGCCATAAAAAAGGACAAAATGATAGGCTTTGCAGCAACTTGGATGGATTTGGAGTCTATCATACTCAGTGATCTATCACAGAAACAAAGAACTGAGTACCACAAGTTCTCACTCATAAGTGGACCCCGGACACCTATCATAATACTACAAAAAAAGGGATTGACCGTAGCAGGACTCTGCCAGCAATGGGGAGCACATAATATCAGTAAGGGTACCTGAACCTAATCCAGGTGAAGTAAGGTCCAATGGGAGGTCCAAAACTTCACCTGTACCTAAGTCACTTATGTATACAATCCTAACTTGTACCCCACAAAATTTAAAGTTAAATTAAATTTTAAAAAATGATGCCACTTATGCTCTCTCTTAATTTCTTTTCTTTACTCTCAGATAGAAAAATAATTCTTGAATGTGCTCTGTTATTTATTTTGATTCATTTTGAGTATCACTGTAACGGGAAATTGAATGATTCTATATTCAATCCTCTCCCAGGAATGTATTAGGAGAACTATGGGAATGCCCAGAACTCATTGGGATTGTGTCCCTTATACAACTCAACTGACTTCGTGTACATGTATAGTTTTGTATCTGAATTATTTTAATATTTTCCAGACACGAGTTTTCAAATCAGCTTTTCTTGCCACCTACCTCAGACTACATCCCCATTTTTTTTTAATGAAAGGTAAGTTGGAAAAAAGAATTCCATGCATAAGAACCAATGCAATTAACTTTTTTTTTTTTTTTTTTTGAGTTGGAGTCTCACTGTGTCGCCCAGACTGGAGTGCAGTGGCTGCTCCCGGCCACCGCAGCCTCGAACTGCTGGGCTCCGGTGATCCTTCCGCCTCAGCCTTCCAAGTAGCTGGAACTACAGGCACGCACTACCACGCCCGACCAATTTTTTATTTATTGTAGAGATGAGGTCTCGCCAAGTTGCCCAGGTGGGTCTCGAACCCACGGGCTCAGGCAAACCACTCACCTCAGCCTCCCAAAGGCACGGGATTACAGGCTGAGCCACTGAGCCCGGCTGCAATTAACTTTTTAAAAGGAATGTTGATGATTTGTCTCATAGGAATATAAGCCTAATTGACTTGATAAAGTTTGGGCTAAGAGAATGGAGAGTCATTCTTGCTGTCTCGTTCTCCACAAATCATCTAAATCTGTTGCTGTGGTCTGAATACTTGTATCTCCCCCAAACACCTATGTTGAAATTCTAGCCTTAAGGCAATAGTGAAAGAAGGTGGGGCCTTTGGGGAGGTGATTAGGTCATGGTGGTAGAGCCTTTATGCATGTCATTAGTGCTCTTATAAAATAGGCCCGATTGAGCTCATTTGACTCTTCCAGCATGAGAAGATATAGCAAGAAAGTACCATCTTTGTACCAGGGAATGAGCCTGCATGAGACACCAAATCTTTCTGGCCCTTGGATCCTGAACTTCACAGCCTCTAGAACATTAAGAAATGAGTGTTTATTGTGTATAAGCCACCCAGTGTTTTGTCACAGCAGTTCAAATGGACTAAGATGAAAACTCATACTGAGGAGTGAGGATTCTGCTTTCATAAATACCTGAAAATGTGGAAGCAATTTTTGAACTGGTGAACGGGTAGAGGCTGGAAGAATTTTCCATCTAGTGCATGCTAGCATAGGCTGACATTACCATGGACCGATAACAGAGGAAGATGCACAGAGGGCTCAGAAGAAGAGTGAAGGCTACATATAAAGGCTCCATCTTCTCAGAAAATATCTAAGTGTTCATGAATACCATGCTGATAGAGATACAGACAATAAGAGTCATTCTGATGCAGTCTTAGAAATGAAGAACATATTATTGAAAACAAGAGAAAAGGTGCTCCTTATTATAAAATGTCAAAGAAGTTAACTGCATTGTGTTTTCACGTCTTAGTTTATACAGAAAGTAGAACTTGTAAGTGATGAAATAGATATCTGACTGAAGAAATTTCTAAGCAAAGCATTGAAGGTATGGCTTGGCTTCTCTTAAACACAGTAAAGTGCGAGAAGAGAGAATTTCTTGACCAAATTTTTAATCAAAAGAGAAGCAGAACTTAAATATTTGATAAATTCCCAGGTTATTTATATTTTCAAAAATGAGAAAGCAGGTTGTGGAGAGAACAATCAACCATTTGCTAAGGAGATTAGTGTGGATAGGGCCAGGTGCTCTTCACCAAGAAAATGGAAAAAATGGCCCCCAAACCATTTTGGAGAGACCAGGTTGCCACTCCCATCACAGGCCAAGAGTGCATGGGCTTGGGGAGCAGAATGATATCAAAGGAGGGGCCATGAGTGTTCTCAGGACTTTAGTTCTCAATGCCCTGCACACTTCAGGGCTCTGTACACTGGACTCCATCATGGCCCTGCTTGGCTGCCCCAGGTGTGATTCTAATGAGCTTTGGTATAGTGTGAGTTACCCGTAGCAAACCTACAGAAGCATGGCTGCCTCCACCTAGAGTTCAAAGGATGCCCCAGAGAGCCACCAAGTCCAGGTATAAAAACAACTTTGGGAGTGGAGTAGCCCCTAGATTCCAGACAAGTAGATTCATAGATGTATGATTTCAGCCCAGGAGAGCCCCAGGCTTACGACTCAGCTACAGAGCTGCAAAAGAGGTGAGGTCACTGCAAAGAACTGCCATGGGGGTGGAGCCACCCATGGCAAAGCCACTACCCTGGTGGGTCTGGCAGGCAGTAGGTTCTCTGTCTGTCCCAGTAGGCCCAGAGAGCAGATCTTCAAGTCAAAGATTATTCTTGTCCCTTAAGGTTTTGCTCAGGACCTGTTACCTCTTCTTTCTCTCCCATTTTCCTCTTTTGGAATGAGAATGTCTATCCTATGTTTGTCTCTCCATTATATTTTGGAAGCACATAACATGTTTGACTTCACAGGTTCACAACTGAACAGCAATTTGTCTCAGAATAAAGGATGTCTTGAGGCTTACTCATCTTTATTTAGATGAGATGCTGGGCTTTAGATTTTGGAATTGATGCTAGAATGTGTTGGGACTTTTGAGGCTATTGGGATAATCTGAATGTTTATGTCCTCCCATACTGTGTAGGCTTAAATTCTTTTTATTTTATTTTTGATTTTTTATTTGGAGTCTCACTCTGTCACCTAGGCTGCCGGAGTGTAGTGGCTTACTCACGGCCACCCCAGCATCCACCTGCTGCGATCCGGTGATCCTTCTGCCTCTGCCTTCGAAGTAGCCAGAACTACAGGCACGTGCTACCACTCCCAGCTAATTTCTGATTTATTGTAGAGGCGAGGGCTCACCAAGTTGCCCAGGCAATCCACCCTCCTTGGCCTCCCAAAGTGCTGGGATGGCAGGCTGAGCCACCAAGCCCAGCCTGTATGTTTAAATTCTAACCCCCAAGATGGAAGTATTAGAAGGTAGAGCCTTTTGGGAGGTGGTTAAGTCATGGGAGCAGAGCCCTTATGAAAGGAACTAGTACCTTTATAACATAGGCTCATGGGAACGTATTAGCCCTTTCTACAATGTGAGGATACAGTAAGAAGTCAGCACTCTACCTCTTGAGAGAGGGCCCTTCCAAATAGCTGACTGTGCTGGCAACCTGATCTCAGATTTCCCAACCTCTATAACTGTGAGCAAGACATTTATGGTGTTTACAAGCCACCAGCTGATTTTTATAGCAGCCCAAACAGACTAAGATATCTATTGACAGTACCCCTAAATATGTGTGTAAATACATCCTACTGGCACTCTTCCAAGTCTACACACCATCGCCACTTATATTATTAAGACAGTAGGCTCTTAATTGGCCTTGACTCCAGTCGTGCCTCTCTTCAATCAGGACAACATTTCTAGAACACAAATATGATTGCACCACCCTATTTCAGTGGCTCTCCATAACCTTCAGGATCAAACACACCTTAGCATGATACAGAAACTTCTTTATAGTCTATGATTTTCTTTCTGGCTTCCTTTCTAACCTCAACCTCTCTCCTTCCTTTTACAACCTATGCCCTGCCACAGTGACACTAAATACTGTCCAATTCCTGTGCTTTTCATTGCTCTAAAATAATCTCACGCCTACCTTTCCCCTTGAGCTGTGTAACATCTACTTCTCAAGAGCGATTTCATTTATATGTTACTTCCCTTGGGACGATTTCCAAGTTTCCTAGGCTAGTTAATTATCTATTTTTATGCAACATGTATATATCTACTTTGTATTGCTTATTTATTTCTCTGTCTACCCATAAAACTATAAATTCTAAGTCATGTCTCTCTAGGGGTTGTATCTCCAGCCCCTGGAATCACGCTCAGTAGGTATTTATGACTCGTCCTCTAGCTCTCTTCAACCCCCTTTAAAACTTTGCCCTGCATCCTGGAGACTGACCAACATGGACTATATCAATGGGCCCCTTTGCTATGACTGTCAGTTGCTAAAGGGAGGCCCTGGTGTGATGGGGGTAGGGGTCTGTCCCTTTCCTGGTCACCTTGGGTCCCCTGTGTCCCTCCACTAAGGACTGTAGCTCATCCCAGCTCTCCTTCTAGGATTTTTCTCATTCTCTTCCATTTCCCCTTCTGGTCTGGAGGTGGTACCCAATAAATATGTATTTACGTAACTTTAATGGGATCATTTTGTGTGAAATGCTTTTCTTTCCTCCTGATGGGCATATTTTCTAGAGCAAAGAAAGCAAATGCGTTTCCTCATGTTTGGCTAGCCATTAATTGGCCACTCCATAGAGCAATATTTTCCATACTGCTTTTGGTACTTGGGATAGTTCCCCAAATTTAAATTTTATATTTTAGTAATTATGCATTTTAATACATAGTAGGAAAACTTTAACTCGTGTATCAAAACCATGATTTCATGGATATTATGGAGTAATACACATTTTTCCTATAGAACACAGGTAAGTAAAACGTTGTCAATTTAAAGAAAAATGGATATGACAAAATTATGGGCATGTTATGTGATTGTGTGGGATTTGGAAAACACCAGCCAGAAGGATTTTGAGGCTGCATCTTTCTTATGCAGACATAGAAACAGTTGTGATTAATGACATCTGCTACGGGCATCAGACAAACATGAAGTGCATATGCCAGGTGAGTGTCACGTCTAGAGTCTTGTCCTTGCTTATCCCTTGGCAATGCAAGAGAATTTCTAGTTCTTGTCTCAGCTGTTCAATTGGAGCTGAGTATCTTAAAATAATGCTGCCAAGTTCAAGGGTAAAAGAAGATACATTTCTGCTTTTGCCGAAATCCATCTATTCCTATTACTCTAGAAGTTGAACTTAAGCTCCTTCAACTGCCTCAACTGACACAAAGACTTTTAAAAAAATTATCTGATCCTGGCAACATAGCAAAGATCTTGGAAGAGTTATCAATGTTGTCATTGAAACTGTATGAACAGAAAAATACCACTTCCATCTTTGGAGTTGACATGACAACTAATGACACAGTATGTTCAGAATTTTGACTCTGATGAAAAATCTTTGGATTGTTAGAATCGTTATTGTAGTGTATGGAATGTGAGAAACTTGGGCAACTAAATATTTTATAGGAACTGAATAATTAAAACCTAATTCCATGGGTATTCTCCTGGGGGGTGACTGGGTTTATGACTGTAGGCATACCATACTGGGAGTGAAACAAATTAGTAGGTCCAATTCCACAGAGACAAGTTTTTATTTACTTATATATATATGTATAATTTATATCCCACCTGCCTCCAAAACATGTGTTATACCAAAGAAAAAATAATAATAATAATGTACACTTGATTGGTTTTAGACACACAGTAACAAGCTGGATTAATTAATTGTATTCAGCATTTCCATCCCATTTTTTTGGCTATGATCACCCAAAGACTACCACAGTTTAATGAATCCTAGAGGGGGTTTCCAGACAAATAAAATAGTATAAAATGCTTAAAGTTAACAACAACAAAACACTGATTGGTCCAGCTAACATGTCTGCACTGATTCAATCCACTTATTAAAGGCAAACATTTGTACATAGTGAAAAGCATTCCTAGACAAACACCTTAGGAGTTCAAAGGATTAAAGTGTATTTTTTGTTTTTTTGAGAGGTGAGAACCGATAGGAGTGAGTATCTACCCTAAACATCAGAAGTAGTCGCTGTTAAGTGGTTGTCCAATTTCTCATTGTAGTCTAACCTATTTGGAAGAATAAAATCAGCCACAGATGTTCTCATTTTAAAAGACATGAGCTTAGGTGCTTAATGCTCATTACTCTATGTAGAAATCCATTTCTCTCTTTGCTGTCTCTTTAGGAAATCTTTGTTTAATAATGCTCAGTAAATTAGGCCTCCATAGGCCTGGCTTTATCCCACCCTGCCAGTTTTTCTTCCCTTTCTGTACCTCTGTAAAATATCTGCTTAGAGTCTCTGATTTGAAATGTTAATTAAGGTGGGCCTGGCCTCAGGTTACAGTGTATATCCCTTTTTACATGCAAAGGGGATATGCTAACTAGGTTACTTAGAGTCTGGGGGCCAAGGGGGAGGCTTCCAGAAGACAACAAAAGTGCATGAAGAGCCGAGCACTTCTCAGCAACTCTCAAGGAAGCAATCGGTAAGACCGTTGGCTGAAATGAGTTATCTAGCATAAAGAGGCATCTGGTGTGAATTTGGGGTCACATTTTTCTCTTTGTAATCTCATAATGTTAAGTTTGTATCCAGTTGACATAGATATAGTATGATTTTATCAGATAGTCAAAAAAGTCAAATATGTGAATAATCCTATCTACCGATTCCAAACAGGTAACTGGCGTTCAATCTTCTTGATTTCAAGATAATAATCTCAAGGTTTTAAGGTTTCTGCGTGGGATGTTTATTTCAAATCATCTGGGCCACCCTGAAAAGCTAGAGATGATACCTCTATTATACTGACAAAAGGGTGTCTGTATTTCTGTGTGCACTGTGACTAAGGGTGTGGATATGAATGTATATGTGTGGAAGTGGTATGTATGGGCTTTTGAATGCATTCCATACACAGCTCTTCTAGCAAGCAAG
Source organism: Carlito syrichta (assembly GCF_000164805.1). Lineage (NCBI taxonomy): Eukaryota > Metazoa > Chordata > Mammalia > Primates > Tarsiidae > Carlito > Carlito syrichta. The sequence continues at coordinate 1,093,325 of NW_007246463.1, forward strand.
ATTTAGAAAGGAAAAAAAATCTACATTTAAAAGCAAGGACACGGTAGATGTTAACTTTACATCATACAAGATGCAGCACAAAGAAATAAATTAATATTGTTGTATAAAAAGTACCCTAAATTAGCCTCCAGAGATATGAACTGCAAAATAAATGAAAAAGTTACACCTTTAATTACTGTGGTGGAACCTTTGAGATTTTGAAACATTTATTTGTATAAATCACTTTCATAGTTATGATGGAAAGTATTTTCAAACTCTTTTCATTATAATGTTGTAGATGAGAAATGCTAGTTTTGTTATTCTCATACTTGAGATGTTTAAACTTTTCCCTTTTATTAGTATGAACACATTTCATCTGCAGAGCTGTAAAGGACAGTCATTCAAGCACACACACACACACACACATACACACACACAAAGTATTTAGCAAGAAACAGTTTTCTCTCAGAGGTCAATCTTAACTCCCTTTTTCTTTTCCTCCCAATAAAACAGTCCTTCCTTCTTGTTTTATGCCAGGAGTTCGTTGTCCTGGATTATATTCCCTCCAATGGCCATACATGATGCAGAATCATTTAGTTTTTGAATGCAGTGGTCAATCGTGTATTTTTAGCTTTCCCTTAATTCTTATAAGTTAACTAGCTATCTCCTTCATGTAAAGTAAAAATGAAACATTTAAATGAGTTAAACAATTAGTATTTGGAGCAAATGTGTGAACAATAGTGATGATATAAAACAACCAGTGAGAGAGGGGAACTGGTGCTTTTTACCCCTACTCCTCTTATTATGAATAACCTGGCGAAATAATAAGAGATGTATGTATGCGTGTGTGGTGGTGGTGCTGGTGGTGAGGTGAAGTAGGGATCCTGAAGAAAGATGAAGAGCTGGAATGTTTATAACCTTGGCTGTTGACATATCACACTGATCCGCTGAAACTGCTGTTCTCAAAGAGCTGTGTAGTTTAAATATGAAATTTCAGCTCACAATCACACACACACAAAAGAGCCCCATGTTGGCATTTATTAAATGTTTCTTTTTAAAGAATGACAAATAAGAGCAATTTGGAGAAGTGTAAGTGATATTTTTTGACACCTGAAGAAATGCTCACTAATTTCTAACAAGGCTCAGAATTCTTTTCCTTGAAAGGCTTTAAAAAATATTTCATTTATATTGTATTATTTAATGAATAGCATGTTTTATGGAGCTAGCATGATCCTTTATTTCCTTACCACTGCTGATGATGCAATGTAATACTTTCAACCAAGTTAGAGGAAATAACATTCAGTAGATTCTATTTTGTTTATGACTATCAGGAGCTTTCTCTTACTAGTCTCTAAAACCAAAGTACAGCACATTTACATTAGGAAAGATAAACCTCTACAAATTGTCCTCCACTTTATTCCCTTAAAAATACCTTATTACTCCTTTGCTAGATACCATTGGTCAATAATTCTTTCTTTGATGTATATTAAAATTAAGTTAGGGATGACAGTTGTCATAAACCGTGGACCTCAGCACTGCTCTCACTTTATTTTGGAAGTAACAGAAGAATCACATTTCAAAGTAGGCCACGTTACCAGAATGTGTAAGCTTCCTTTCCCCTCCCTGGCTTACACTGACTCATCGGGTTATTACTTTCCCAGTTGCTGATAATAATATAGCCAGAGTATTCCACTTCACAAAAAATATTTAAATAAAGTTTCCTCAAGCACAAATGAGATGCAGCATATTTACATTTTTATTTGATGAAGGCTGCTCCTGCTATCTTTGTTCTTAATTTGGTCTCAAAAGAATTAGCACTAAGAGGAAAAATAGTCTGTAAATATGTATGAAATCAAATATAGAGGGTAAGCTAAAAGGTATTGACTGCCAACAGAGCTTAGCTGCAGGAGGCAAAATTTTCTCCATAGTTTTCTTCTTGGCTGGAAACACATTGCCTTCTATCTAGATTATTTAATCCTCAAAATGCACATCAAAGCTTCCCATCAGGTGGCACATGTCTTTATAGGCAGTTGAATGTCAAAGATCTAGCTTAAAGATTTTTGAAAAATGTAAAAACATAATAGATCCCAGATAATAACACAGCAGTGGGGCTCCTGTCCTGTTCCTTCCAGCAAAGTACCAGCATCACAGGCTGTGGCTAATCTCTGTGGCAAAGGGAAGAGCACATTCTGCTGCCTGAGAATGTGTGACATCTGTCCAACCGCTAGAAATGAAACGCTTAAGCTGGGTTCCAGACCAATATTAGCTTGCTAACAATCCCAATCTCGCCCTACACCTGTGGCTGAGGAGTGCTCTGAGCCATAAATTCTATCCTGCTCTCATGCCCAATTAGGCAGTGGAACAACTTATGCAAAAATATGTAAGAGGCATTTTCTGTCCTTCGATGTGGAGCAAGATGCCGGCTTCAACGCCAGCAGTCCCTTTTTAGGGCTCATTTTTCAATCTTTGGCAAGGACAAATTACTTATAATGATTACATCAACTCCTTTAAATGATTATATCATTGTGAGTTTAGCTTAAAAGCCCTTTAACACATTTATTTTTGCACTTCAAAAGTTGGCTTTTGTGTTAGAGAGACAGCCCAGCATATGGAAAGAGACAAAAGCCTCTATATTAGTTAGAATATGCCATACACGAGGGACTTGTGGGTGTTTAAGGTCACATGCTAGGTGTATTAGAAGTTGCCTGAAATATTTCCACATGGGGCTGGGCGTTGTGTTCCTTTATAGGAAGATGTTTAGGTGAATGAGAACTATGCCTTTGTCTTCTTAGTGAAAGATGTTACAAGAGGTTGACTCGTAGGCCACATTCTCATCCATAGGGTTCCATCATCGTTGTCCAATATCTTGCCACCTCTTAAGAGGAACGTGTCTGGATGTTTGTTCGTATTTGAAAAAAATTCTCTGGTTTGTAGTTTGCCCACAGAATAGCCTCTTACAGGTTTTTCAGCTAGAGGAAAGAAAATTAGAATCGCTGAAGAGTGCCAGCTACCAAGCACCTCCCCCCCTTAATTATGCTACCCCAAACCCCTTACCATAATCTGCCCAGCAACAAGGCACTTCCAGCTCCCTCTGGGGAGAGATCATTATAATGTATTAATTCAAGACTCCTAGTGATCTGGGACACCACAACACACAACGGTTGTATTAAATGCATTATTTAAGTCTGTCAAGTATTTGGGGATGCATTTTGGCGTGAAGACACACATAAAGTAAAGTTTTATTTTATTAACCATCATATGGGAGAAATAGGCCACGATGTTCCAGGTGCGATTTTAAGCACGGCTACACATTTTGGCCAACCATCCCTTTTTCTCCCTCCCCTGTTTTTCTCACTTGGCTGTCTAATTGCATTCTAACCCTTACCAGGAAAGGAAAACAGGTCGAATGTTTTTAAGAGGCCTTGATGTTTTGGATGCTGTGGTGGTTTGTAGCACAAGTGTTTCCACAATGTTGAGTTCTTTCTCCCCCTAAATGTTGTTATACAAAAGACAGAGGGAAGAAGAATGGTGAGAGGAAGCCCTGGGTCTGACTGACACCAACGTTCTCACACTGGTGGCTATTTGCATCTTCGCCCAGCTTGAAAATGTTGTCTGTTGTGCCAACACAGCTTCCTTACTTGTAAAAAACGCTTCTCTCTGTTGGAGGGCTCAGAAAGATATTCTTCCTCTGAAATCCCCTTACAGAACCTCCAGTCCCTCTGGGGCATATTCTGCTGCTTTATGGTGGCGATGAACTGTCACTGGTTCCTCCTTGGTCTGCGAGATTGGGACCCGTAGAAATGGCTGTGACCGTCACTTTTCTCTTTGGGGATTTGCCCTTTTCTCGTTGGGGTGGAGATTGAGACTGAGCTTTGTTACAGAGAATTATCCTGTGGCAGTGGGTTGGGGAGATAAGTCTTTGTTGAGACATAAAACACATACAGACTAAAGTGTGAAAAATTGAAATGACAAGGTTGCTGGGGTGTTGTTTCTTAAGTCTGGTCAAATGTTCAGACGTAGGAAGTAAGGTACTCTCTGGCTCACTGCTGTGTGCAAAAGTGAATCAATATTCCATGTTTCCAGACTGAGGGCCCTATATGATTGTATGGTAGATACAAATATCAGACTTTAATACAGTGGCCTAGCCCTTACATTCTCTTAATGCCTAACTAAGCATTGTCTGTTTTTTGATTTGGGTGTGATAAAGAAACAAGATGGATGCTTGTTTATAGGAAGCTGGGCAGAGGAATCAAATGAAAGCCAAGTCTCTTGCTATCTGTTGTTGTAATAATTTTGTGATCTATTTTAAATGGTTAACATAATCAGCATCAGGAGGGCCTGTATAGGGAGAGCAGAAATGATATTTGTTGTCTTATTATGAATGAAATGGCTGACCTGACTTTTTGTGTTTGTCGTTGGTAGCAACAATCTTCTCGTTTAATTCAAATAAGACTTTGATATCGTTAGGCCTCAGGTTTTAGATTTCTAAAGCCCACATGGAATGGACTTAGTTGCTGTGAAGAGTGTGTTAAATACTAAGCAAAGCAAAACTATTAAAAAAGCAATCAACATCTCTACCTTAGAAAGACAGAAATATTTAGTATCTGCTTTACCAACTGGTATTTCTTTGGAGTTTTTAGGAAAAAGACCTGTTAAATAATATAATTTACCTTCTAGACATGGTTTAGAAAGTTGTGGCTTTATTATTTCTTCACTACTTATATATTATTTTGTTTTTCTTCATAAAAAACATTTGAATTCTGTTTATTGTGATTTCAAAATTCTTGTAATTCTAAATGCAACTATTTTTTTAGATTAGAAAATACGGTATATTTAGAAAGTAAATGAGAGAGAGAGAGAGAGAGAGAGGGAGAGAGAGAGAGAGTTAAGTGCCACTATTATATAAGTAATATGGGTGTGATATTTCTTATTTGCTCTATTTTACGGAAGCAGGGTATTTTTTTTTTAAACAAGGTTAAAATATAGCAACTCTTCTCCTAAAAATCTGGACTTTTGCTTTAATCCAAAAATTCAAATAAAAAAACTGAGTGGAGATATGTTTAAATCAAAAAATGGAAAGCCATAAACGTTGTACAATACACTCGAACTGTTTCTTTTTCAATAACATAAATAATACAATTATATCTAAATATTAATAAAGTTAAGTGCACACATAAACTTTCTAGTGTGAATGTGAGACAAGCAAATACAAAATAGCTGTTAGAATAAAGGTCATTGTAAGGCACATTATTAAAATAATGTTTTCTGAACATTTTAAATATTTTCCACTTTATAATATTCCCACCATTAAATCTATTTTAACTGGGATAATTTTTTTTAAGTAAGATAAATTACATTTAAAACTGCTTTTTTTTTCTTTTTCTGAAATGCGAAGTCTGAAATCAAAGATCGAGATTCCCATCCTGACTTTGTCTTAAGGCTAAGGCTAACTGTCATCCTCTCTGGATTTGAGTTTTCTGTAACATTAGAAGACCAAAATTAGAGTTTCTAAGTTCTTTTAAAAATTCTCATATTCTATGACTCTATTCTCTGTTTTTTCATTTTGCTTTTTGTTTTCAGTTCCAGGTAATCTTTTGCAAAAGGTGCTGTCACCTTAAGTCCTACTGTAAGGAATTCTGCAATACGTTGGCAGAATTTTCAGCCTCTTATTTATCTAATAAAACGGCAGTGTTGCCAAATCATTTCAAATTGGTCCAAAATGAAAAGATCTATATCAATTATATTTAATGTTGGAAAACATGAGCTATTTATTTCTCTGTTTTTTGTATGTTTTAAGGATTTCCATTAATTTGGTTTTATGATATCATAATATCTATTACACAATTATGCATTGACAAAGTAACTTCTTATGACATTTAAATTGAATATTCTGTTAAAAAATTATGGCAAATCCTCATTCAAGGCTCTTAAATTTCCCTGGTACAACTTTTTGTTTATATATTTTTAAATGCTATTTATTATCTGGCTATATATTATATATTTTAATTTGTATTTATCTATAGCTAGTAGAACATAAAAAAGTGAAATAAATAAGTCAAAACAAAACAGAATAAAAATCATGTGTTGATTAAATAATACTTATTATGGAAAAATTACTCTGCCAGAAACTAGTAATATAAATGGTTTATATTTATTATTTATTAGGTCCTGGGTCTTTTCTGCACACTATTTTATTTAATTCACAAAGTAACCTTATGAGGTACTACTAATACTCCATTAAGCAGATAAATTTAACTAAACTGCAAAGAGGTTGAATGATCTCCCCAAGGTCACACAATTAGTTAGTGGGGCGCCCAGGGTACTGTCCAGGGTTTGTGCTCTGAATCAGTTTTCTCTTTCACAGTCTGACACAGTTTGCAAAGGGTCTGTGTTTACCTAGGTAGAGAGACACATTCCCAGATATCTAAAATAAAATGAGTAAAGTTTTTAAATGGAGGCTTGGGCAAATTTTAGGAAGTTAGAAGAAGGAGACTTCTGTGTGGTGTATTTTTTTTGGCAGGAGTGGGAGGCATTTAAAAAAAAAAAAAAACTAGAAATAAATACCCACTTCCCTGAGAAAATCCCGTTGTTAGTTGAACAACAATGTTTTAGCCCCTACAATATAACTGGCAGCATTTCAAAATACGCAGACAGGGCGAGGCAGTGTGGCACTGCAGGCTAGAGTGGACGGGACTGATTTCAACTGCCGCCCGATTATGCCAGCAACAGCAGTTCTAGCTGCTTCTCTCATGACTTGGCAGCATTTACCAGTTCCTGGCTCGGAGGTTAAACTTAAGTTTTGCCCAGAATTTATGTCATGAGGGATAATCTGAGGATATCCCACAGTGAGGGAAACTGAGAAGATTAACATCTTCCTTTTCCCATTTCTCTCAGTTGCATTTTCAAAGATCTATTAGAGGACCATAAGGTTTTGTTTCATAAACCAAAAGGTCCATTTAAGCTGTGCTTTTTATGTTTCTGGTTGGCACAATTCCTGCAGAACTTCCTTAGTCTTTTTGAGCAGTCACCCCAAATTAAATTTAAAACCGTAATTGCTTGGGGGAACCTTCTTTTCTGTTATTTTGAGAACTCTCATGGTTCTTCCCTCTTGTTGTTTTATTACATTCAAATTAAGCAGAGAAAATAAGCATGGAGTTGTACATATTTGTATTTGATTATATCCTAATTTAGTACTAAAACAAATGGATTTGGGGGCTATTGTGCTTCCTTTTCTTAGCCCCTGAAAGTTAATTTTCAATTTTCCTACCAGCCATTTCTTCAAGTCGTGTAAAGGCGTAGTCTGTAGTCATAACTTATTGTTGCAGAGGACAAGTTCTAGTCTTCTGTTGTCAGGATGGAATCCGATGGGATTATGGGCAGACACTGAGACTGTGGAGAGACAATACCCTCAGTCTCTTCATTGAAACTTACATTTAGCTGTAGCTGAGAAATCCACACTTTTTTGAATGCAGAACAGTGGATACAATCTTCCAGTTCCCAGAATTAATTACTGAGGGGACAGTGTGACTTCCTTTCCTTTTTCTCTTAGACTAAAAGAATGATGAAACAAACAATGTTCCAATAAAAATATGTAACATACCCATTAGGACTCATACAAAATACTCACATTTGAAATATGGCCAAGTCTCTTTTATGGTAATATATGCTTCTCGACTCAAATATTACCTTCTTTCAAAATACAGAATTATCTGGATATCTCTCCTCTACATCTAAAAAGGAAAACACCTTGTCTCTCCTCTGACACATTTATTTTAAATGAGAATGAATTGATTTAGTTATGCAAATTGTTTGGCTCTCTATCTCTGTATTCGAGTTTACCAGAAATAGAAATATGCTAACGCCGAGGCTATCAGAGGTGGAATTATAGGAAGATGAACTTGTTGTGAAGAGCTAACAGGAGACAGTATAGCTTAAGCCACTTGCATCTGATGAAATAGTTAAAAAAAAAAGTTGTGAACTAATCAGTTTGGATTCTTTAAAAAAAAAATAAAGGAAATTGTAACTAGAAAGAGTACAGAACCTCTGTGAAACTTCAAAAGGTACAGCTGGCTGGAGAATGTACAGTTCCCTGAGATTGCAGGATAAAAACCTATAAATGCACTCTCTAAAGTCTTTTCTCCTGACCTCATGCCAAGGTTAAGATAGATGATTTTTTTTTATGACTTTGAAACAGAGTTAAGGTGAAAGAATTTGATGAAAACAGATGAGAAGCCGGGCCCCTTTCCATTACTCAAGGGAAAAACTGGAGCAGAGGCCAACTGCTGGCTCTCCCATCTGTGTCTCCAGAGTGTGTTGTCATTAAGTACTTGCACCTTTATTTAACTCCTGCGGCTCCATATGCAAATGGGAGAATTCTGACCAAAATGCAAAGGATAAAATGCCAGAGCAAGTACTGTATGAGTTTCACCTGTTTCGTTGACAGCTACCTCTTTGTCAAAACGTCTCTGTCCTCTGTCCTCATCCAAAATAGCTGCCAGGAAAAAAGTAGCAGAGGTTTGTGGGGAAAAAAAAAAAACCCAAAAAACACTGCTGCTAAATTCCAGTAGAGGTTAGAGAATACTCCGTCATGTTCTCTGTTTGAGGCTGTGTGCGGGGTGCCACATGCACGGATACAAATTCATTTCGTTCAGAATGCTGTGTTCAACAATAAGATACTTGCAAAAGAATGACACATTTTTAATTGCTATATTGTTCTGAGCTATATTTGTCACCTTTTTTATTTATCTTCTCAACTGTTTTAGTTCTGTTCTGAAACAATAAAAATATAACAAGTTTTAAAAAATAGTTCACTAGAAGGCAGGCTTAGGAATGCAAATTTTTTAGAGGATTTATATATTGGTTTAGATTCTAAATGTCTCTCTCAATAAAAGAGAACAACAGTTGCTCCAAACTTTGGCTTTTAGAAATGTACCCCTTCACCTATGTAAGCTATGCTATGGTCTTCCGTCTCACATGAACTTGGACATGAGAGAAAGCCACAAGGCCCCTGACAATGCATTGCTAAAAGGATTCTGGCTGCCCGCTTTCACTTTTTTTTTTTTCAGGAGATGGCAATTGATTAAAACTATCTCTATATTCACAACATATTACCCATGTTGTTAGCCCTAAAACAAGTGACATATATTTTAAAATCTACTTTAAAAACTAGACACTGTGCTATTACGATGTGGGTTATCATAGAAAACACTCAGATGGCTAGCACAAAGATTGAAAAAGGCCAGCCCCCATTAGAAGGGAGAAAGCAAATTAAGCCTTCGTTCTGTTCCACTGGTAATGAGGTGGGTATGTCTTCCACATGAAGACATGTCTTAAGACACATCTTAAACAAGAAGGCAAGCCAGTGAGCAAATACACTGAAGAGACCCATGGTATAGGCACACATAATCACGTGTGTGTTGATACTTGCGCAAGGAGCTCTTTTTCAACCTGCCAATGATATATTTTGTTCTCAAGATTTTATAGTCTAACCAGCAAAGAGCCCACACAGTGTCCGAGAATTTGACTTTTGTTGTACGACTCATACCAAGGAGGTGACATCCCTCTCACATTTCGTAGGGGCCAGGGACCAAGAGGAAAGCAGAAAAGAACAAAAGAACACAAGGAAAGCTAAAGAACTAAGCAGGTGAAGCAAAGAAAGGCTGACCTAAAAAATAATTTAAAAAAAAAAAAGATAAGAAAATAAAAGAAGAATAAAAAGAAAAATCTGGATTTAGACTCTACTCTGCTCAAATGAGATTGGTGATCGCAGCACTTGAGTAAACCTCAAGCCCCATGAGAGAAACGTACTGCCTGGCTTTAATTGTTAACCCTGCATTACAGGAGTCTTTGTCATAAAACTAAAAGCTGTTTGACTCAAAGCACAATCTTTGCGCATGAGATTACGCAGGTTGTGATGAGCCTGGAGACTTAATTACTTCCCTGCATCAATTGAAGGGGATCCTCTAGGTCAGGCTTATGGCATATTGATGGGAAGTAAAAGAAATCTCACACAAAATTAGCCTCCAGTGTGCTGGTTTCCCAGATACCCAGGAACGCCTGATCTGTGTTCCTGCCTTTCATTATTTCTTCCTATTCATGAGTAATAGTTTTACCATGGATGCTGAAGCTGAGTTGAGACGCAGGGAAGAAAAAAATGAGGAATGCCAAAAGATCGTCTCCCAGTTATTTTGCTAAAATAATTTCCTGTCCAAAAAAAATCTGATCTAAGTCAGTGGCCATACTTTCTAAAGTTAGATGGTACTTTTATTTTCTCTCAAACGAGGAGGACTATATTTGCAGTTGCTTGTCGGCAGTTTTGAATAGGCATTTTGCCTCTTCTGCTTCGTTTTGTGTTCCTTGGGGTGAGTGTGTGCGATTGCTTAATCATAAAAGTGATTGTTTAGCAAAGGCTCATTTTCTACTGTTAGTGTAGTTTTATTTCACTAACTATAGAATCCGTTTGAAGCCCAAGAAATGCTTTCATGCAAAAATAATTACAGAGTTTGAAGTGCAAAACCTTAAGACAAAGGAAAGTGCTGGAAAAGAATACTGGCAGGAGAGAATGGATTTTGATTTCACTGAGGGAAAACAGCCCAGAGTCAGTGTCTTTTGACACTACTCTGTTTCCTTCCCTCTCCCTCTCTCTGTAACTGCATTCAGCCCGATCAGCTTTTACAGCAGTTCTATATATTCTGAAGGCCAAGGCAGCATGTCAAGGCCTTGTCATTTCTGGTCAGTAGAGTAGTTTGTCAGGAGAGTTTTCAACTATAAAAGCATCAGTAACTCATCAGAATATTTGTTGTTTCTTTTTGACAAAAGAGGCAAGTGTCTGTCAAGAAAAATCTGGGGGTTTCCTTGCCTTCCCTGAGGAACTTGGAGTCCGCCTTGAATAGCCCTGGACTCCAGAACCCTTGTGTGCAAAATAGATGTATTGATTCCTGTAGAATCTTGTTATTTGTGACATGCAACAGTCTAAGTCAACATGACTTCGCCTATTTGTTACCATGTGTGAAACAGAATGTGCAGCTTTCATTAGTGAGGAGCACATTATGTGCTGAGGCTTTAAAGGCGGTCTCATCGGAAACCCACAGACGTGCAATCCACACATAATAATTTGGGAAAAGATGTCGGATTCTTAACGGGTAGCTCTCTAAATGATTAAATATCAATATATTGGTTGAATGTTTTTAAAAAATTTTCCGGAGCTAGAAAAAAAAAATGCATACTCATGCTTATAAACAAACAAACCAGTTGCTTAAGGGTTATAAGAAATTTAAATGCAAATAGCACCTTGTAATAATACCCCAGAGACTGACATTGTAGTGAATTTCTTGAGAATGCATCGCTGTAAACTTAGTTTTTGCTACTGGTTTCCTTAGTAACTGAAACAACATATTGTTCAGGACATAAAATAATATCCTGTTTCAGTCACTGAAAATCTTGAACTAAAATGTAATTGATTTTGCATGAGCTGCAGGATGATCATGTCTTCCCCATTTCGGTAAGGTATTACAGCACAAAACGAACGTAGTTGGAAATTTTTGCAAACAGCCATTTTGTTTCTAATCATCTCATTGTGAGAATACTAAAATTGCTAACAGTGTGGAATGTGTTATATCTTTAAGAGGGGCGGATTATTAGATACAATTACATAATTGATAAATAAGTCCTAAGTATATTGAGGTAATGTTTATTTCTCTTCTTTCATATGAAGAATGCAGCATAACACTATTAAATAATAGTGATGCTTATTTTGTGTGTGTGTGTGTGTGTGTATATATACACACTGTTAAATAATAGTGGTGTTTATTTTGTGAGATCAATATATAATTCAATGTATACCCGTGTAAATATTATAAAGTCTGCATACAGAGGAAAGTGTGATATCCATATAATTTTGCAACCTGAAATCAGGATAGAGAGTCAGTAAATTCTATTTTCTTTTAGTTGCTGCAGCTGTCTACTATAGTGCTTTAGGCAAATTATTAGATTTCTAGCGTCTCAATATCCTTATCTATAAAATGGGAATAATAACACTTGTATCACAGGGATGTCACATGGATAATTACTTGATGTGTGCAGAGAGCCTTGAAGATATAATATGCTGAATCTTATGATTGTTTTAAACCACATATATAGCAGCATGTTCTAGGCAGAAAAATTGGTAAATGGTTTAATGAACTTAGAAAATTGGAGGCTCCCAGTTTAGGAGAGGAGAGTCTGGAGACTTAGTAAAGTTTTGTCTATTTTACTGTTTCTGCAAATAGCATTTTCCTAAAATGATGCAGCAAGAACAGAACTGTTGAGTGATTGATTTCTGATGATGTCCTTCCTAGAAACACCATGTTCCCAAAGAAGTGAGAATATTAGACTCTGGGTACTCTGTTTGAGCAAACTTTGTACTCAGTTTTCACCCTCACTCTATTGGGAAATTGATCTCCTTCTTGAGTACTCTGTGGGAGATTTGGGGTCTGGATGGAGACTTTCCAGATGAAACTGCTGCCTACCGTAATACCTTGTTAACTTCCTTGCCAACACGGTGTCAGTCTCCCATCACACCAGCTAGGGACTGCTTTTCTATTAAGTAACAGTTTGCCAAAGGAAACACCCTGGATATGAGGGATGTTTTATTCATTCATTCACGCATTCAACAAATATTGAAGGTCTACTATGAACCGCTAATGTTTTAGGCATGTGGTGATTGCAAAGAAATATTAAAACTTGGTGCCCACCCCTCAGCTATTTTCCAATATGTCAGGCGCAGGTGCCCTATGCACAGACACTACAAAATCATGTGGTAAGTGGGAGTATCATAAACATTGTACAAAGAGCTCTAACCAGTCTGAGAGTGCTAAGGGGATCGAAGACAGAGTCCAGGTGATATTTGAGAGCTGGATTTTATGATATAGATTTCAAAAGATGGCGAGAAGAAGGAGGAAGAGGGAGGGAAGCCCCTTTATAAGACACAATACATAACTACTATATTGTGAGTGGGAAAGGGGAACAAAATTTGGCCCATCTCAAACAGTGGAACTTGGTAAGAACATCACGTAGATAGAGAAGAGGTACAGGAGATAAAGTGGAATATAGCTTTCTCTTGTGTCACTTCTCATCATTTATTCTAAGACTTTGATTGATTAATTGACTAATCAGTTCATCTCGCCTCCCTGGCTAGCCACTCTAAATAGGCAGCATGTCTGATTATGCTTTCCCCTTTATTCCCACTTGATCAAGGATCTGTTGAATGAAAGCAGGAAAGGGCTATGTGGTGAAGAAACTTGACAGCAGGCTAAGGGGCATGGATTTGTCCATGGGCAACAAGGAATATCAGACAGCCTCTCCTCCCAGAAATAAAGAATAGAAACAAGATGGAAGGACAACTGCAGCCTAGAAGCAGGAAAACCTGCTGGAAAGCTTTTGCTTTCATCAAGGGGGGACTGTAGTGGTCTACACCAAGGCGGTGGCAACATAACGGAGAAGAGATATTATTGTTCAGACATGAAGCCAAGGGAGAAGCCATGTCAATGTACTCCATGAAAACAGTGCGCTTAGAAGAAATTGGTAGCCATAGGCAGGAGATGATTTGGTGGGATAAGTAGAGAAATTAATTGGTAGACATGTTGAGCCTGAGACATGCTTAGGGCATTTAGGTGAAAGTGTCTGACAGATGTCTGAAAATAGGAGACTAAATCAGGAGAAAGTTTAGAAATGGCAATATGCTTTTCAATGCCATCTGTATAGAACTAAGGCTTGAAAACCATGGAGTCATTGAGAGAGAGAGAGAGATCCCGAAGAGAGAAAAGGAAAACAGACCAAAAGAGACTGACATTTAAGAGACAGGATGAGAAACAGAACCAGGAAAGAGAAATGTGAAGAACTAATCTTTCAGAGAGAGGAGAATAGAACTAGACATAGCATTCAAAAGGCATCAAAAAGGACAGGCTGATACCAAAAGTACGAGAAGGAGTAGATTTAGGGAAAATCATGAAATTTGATTATTTAAAGTTTACTGTTGATATTCAAAGGTTTCGTCTGAGCTATTGATGTGGAAGTCTGACGTTAAGGGATTAAGTAAGAGCTGAATGAATGAGTATTGAAGAAGTGGATGCAATAATTGTAAACTACTCCTTTCACGAGTTAGCAGTACAAGTGTAGAAAAATAGGAAAATAATCCGAGAAAGCTGTCAGCAGAGAATACTGCAAGTTTATCAGTTAGAGTTGCTGCCTGGGATGGTACACCACTGTCTATTTATTTCCAATACACAATTTGGAATGCATAGAATCCTGTAATAATAACCTCAAGTTCATGATTTCTGTTTTTGATAGATAAAAGCTCTTCCACGTGTCCTTGTTCAGAATGAAATAGTGTTCAGAGAAACCACGGTTCTGACTCCAGAGTCAGTGTTTATGTTCTCATAAGACAGTAAAGAAACAAAACAAAAAAAGATAATCTGGATACCAACGCATCTGGTAAATTAAATCTACTTTAAACTGTCTTTAGAACAATAAGACAACTTTATGTCATATTCTAGGCGATTGTTTTATAATTGAAAATCACATTCTGGTCACATTTCAATACATAGTCTGCTTTTATACCGTTGGGTGACAATTGTTTATGGGTCTTCCGTGTTCCCGCACATCAAAGCGAAGGGCAGGTTTGCTTTCAACCTTGAAAGATAAGGGAGAGTGTCATCACTCCAGCAAGGGCAGCAAGCTTACTGACCATTCTCCTGTAGTATCACCTATGAACCAGCGGGCATTATTTGGCCCTCATTGTGCTGCCCTGTGGGAACTGGGGCTCAGTGAACCGGTGCAAAAAAAAAAACCCACAAAAAAACGGTGATCCTCTGGCTGTGGCTATTGCTGTGAGTAATATTTTACGTTGTCTCTGATCCAGGTATCTCATATCTTTCACTCAAACTCATGAAACTGTGGCAGACTAACCAGTCAACTTCAAAGTATGGTGAATCTCAGACTCTTCCCAGTTGTTGCATAAAGACTATTAATACTCATAACATCAATAATTTGTAAAAGTTAAAAAATCATAATATGTTTTTGAGCACCTAACATGCCAGATATAATGTTACAACGCTATTTATTTAGTGTCTATAACAAACAAATTATGCTAAACCACGGAGGTTAGGAAATGGTGAGGAATTACAACAATAAAAATAAGTCATTCTCAAACAAAGTTGATAAACCATTTAATCCTCACAATTATTCTTCAAAGTAGAAATATTATTATTTTAGAACTGAGAAAACTGCAGTTCAGCAAATTTAAATAACTTACCCAAGGTCACACTAGTCTCTGGTTAGAACAGAGCTTGAAACCAGGTCAGTATTCTTTTTACCACACCACATAATATATTATTTAAAATATTATGTTCTTATTTATCTTTGAATAAAAATATTAATTTAAGTTTACATTTTGGAGATCCTCCCTACATATATCTGACACTTGTATAATATCTAATAAAATTGTTTTGAAAATGAAACAGTGGTCGGGCTCGGTGGCTCAGCCTGTAATCCTGCGCCTTTGGGAGGCTGAGGTCAGTGGATTGCCTGAGCCCCGGGGTTCGAGACCCGCCTGGGCAGTGAGACCTCATCTCTATAGTAAATCAAAAAATTAGCCGGACGTGGTGGTGCGCGCCTGTAGTTCCAGCTACTCGGAAGGCTGAGGTGGCAGGATCGCCAGAGCCCGGCAGGTCGAGGCTGTGGTGGCCGGCAGCGGCCACTGCACTCCAGTCTGGGTGACAGAGTGAGACTCCAACTTAAAAAAAAAAAAGAAAAGAAACAGTGAAATAACCTCTTAGTCACCTTTGTAATTAAAATATGCATTTAGTTGAACTTGTCAAAATATTACCTATCCCAACCCTTCCCAAAGCAAATAAGATACAACCATGTTGTGATAAATTAGAAGCTCAAATTAGACTTTTTAAAACCTCTTTCTCTCTTTGTTTCATTGGAAACTTTGGAGTTTGCGTTTTTTGTTTTTGTTTTTGAGTTGGAGTCACACTCTGTGGCTCCGGCGATCCTTCCGCCTCTGCCTTCCAAGTAGCCGGAATTACAGGCATGCGCCACCACGCCGGCTGATTTTTTGTAGAGATGAGGTCTCGCCAAATTGCCCAGGCGGGTCTCGAACCCTCGGGCTCAGGCAATCCACTCACCTCAGCCTCCCAAAGCGTGGGATTACAGGCTGAGCCACCGAGCCCGGCTTGGAGTTGGCGTTTAAAAAAAAATTACTGGTAATTGGAATTGCTACAAGATTGTGCTATGTTCACACTTGGAAATAAAGATATGGTTCAGCAGCTTGATGGATGGATCTAAAGTTAGGTTAGCACTTTATTTTTTTTTTTCACTTGTACTAAACATGTTTTCTGCTGTTAATTTTTTGTCATGGCACAAAGATGCAAAAAGAAAGACAGCATGGCTTGGTAAAGACCATAAGCTCTGAAGTCAGATGCCATGTGTCATATACCCCTGGCCCTACCACTTACTCAGTTTGTGATTTGGGCAAATTACTTTTCTCTTTCTCAGTTTTCTTTCTCGGAAAATTAAATCATAGTAGTTCCTATGGATAAGGTTGTATGTGCTTAATTGATTTTGGGAACGCAGCGTGCTTAGGACAGTGCTATCACACAGTGTACAATAAATGCTAGCAGGATTTGTGACAACACACCAGGGACTCACTGAATACATGTCTCAGTTAACTCTATATTTCTTTAAGTTATAATTGTTCAAAGTAACTTTGTTCTGAACCCTGAACTCCAAAGCAATGGCCCTTGACTTTACTGACTATTTCTAAGCATAGTGTGGTCATGTCAGTTTAATAATGATGATGCCTGACTTATAAAAGTAAATGTCACCAGCTTCCACCGTGAGCAAGGTGAGTGGTCTGAAAGAGAATAAGGAATCAGAAAGCTTGTCTCCTATTCCCAGCTCCATTACTGACTAGCTAGGGCAGAATAAATAAATCACAAATAAATAAACAAACAAGTCACTTAACCTTTCTGCGTTTCAGTTTCTGCAAAATGAGAGTGATAAGCCTTTGCCTTGTAAGGGCTTCAAAATCATTGGCAGAAAGGTGTTACAAGAATGGCAAGTGTTATTAACTCCCCAGTATTTCAGTCTTTCTTAGGCATACTCTGAATGTTTGCTTTTCATCTTGGGAATTAAATACTTCTTTAACATTGATATGTGGTAACTGCAGGAATTAGTGAAATTCGCCAGTTCCTCAGATAAAATCAGAGGACAAGTAAGTCAAGCAGTTAATTATGGAGAAGAATAGATTAGGAGAAGGAGGGACAGCTTCAACAGAAATCTGATTGTTGTCCCAAGTTCAGGGTTACAATTTTGGATGGTAAGAGGGAGGGTGGAGGTTATAGAGATAAAAAGAGAACAGTTTCTCTGTGTTACCCCTTCATGCTTTCCCTGCACTTGGCCTAGACTTCTTCGAGACTCCTGTATCCTTTTGCTAGCACAGTGTGTAACCACTTCAATCAGACTCAAGCTGCTCTGTTTTGTATTTTTTTTAAGCAATCGCTGTTGCTTGAGATGTCTCAAAAACCTATTTTATTTCAAAACCCATATTCTTTGCCTATTAATTTCCTCTTTTATTCATTATTGGTAAACTCATCTTCGAAAGTGCAAACACCCATCCCTTTTAAATGTACAGAGATGTACAGAAATAAACATATATATATATATATTTTTGGTGTTTGCAGGGAATTAGAGAGTTAAACAAATCCTTATTATTTTCCTATTAATCACCCGTTATTATTCTTATTCTCTTAATTATTGTTAAATGACACACATTTGTAAATTTTTGATAAATTATTGAAATATGTGAAGCGTTACTACCATTTTTGTTTCTGTTCATAAAGCAGACACAAAAGAGTTATGGTTTGTTGGTCAAATGAGATTTGCTACACTTCTCATAAATCTTTTATTTAATGTGTTTTTGTAGGAAATCAATATTACATTGGTGTAAAATACAGATAAAATACAGCACACAATGCATTTTATAAAGTAGGTTTTACTAGAGGTAATTTTATGATACATTTTAATATGTCACATTTTTATTTGAGTGGTGGGATTACATTTTCATGTGTGTGCGAATGTGTCTCTTCCTTGGAATTCGCAAACTCCATCAAATGTGTTTGTTTTATGTGTGTATATGTAAGTATATAGATATAAACAAAAATATATATTCCCATTATTTTCTTCAACTTGTTTTTCAACATTTGCTGCACCTGAATTTTTGTTATGCAGCAATTTTCTATGGAAACTTTATAAACACATCAATAAGCTACAGAAGACAATACACGTTTAGGTATTGCGCGTGTATTAATATTCTTTGAAAGAAATCTTATCATATTCATGAATTTAAACGTGTTTTATATAGACCACGTAAATATAATGATTAACAATCTGCTCTATTCACTATTCAGGACGTGAGATGTAGTATTTTCCTAATTACGTAGACCAGTGTGGGAGGATATGACAGCAGAAGAAGATTAAGTCATTTGTATTTATTCATTGTTGCTTTATAGTATTAACTAGGAAACTCAGCCCTGCTGTATTGAATACTGAGGAATTTGATTATGAGAGCAGCAGACACTGCCAATCTTGGCTTGAGACAGCAGACTCGACTAATTGTCTATCAGCAGTGATTTAGCTGTATCCTTCTACAATCTTGCTATTGATGGGAGCATTTAAAATCTGATGAAAATTACTGTTTAATAATCAGAACTTGGAAAACCCACCTGGCAGATGCATTCTTTCTTTCTTTTTTTTTCCCATTCATTTTTAGGGGTGAGAGGAAAAAAGTCAAGTTTCTAAATACAGACTTTCTTTGAAAAGGAATACATTAAAATCAGATTTTACAAAGAAGTTATGAAAGACAGGACTGCATTTTTTCTGTTGTTGTTCTTTTGCCTTGTTTTATTTTACAGTTTCCACAAACACTATTGATCCTGTCTTCTGTGTCCCACTTGTATTGTTGAAGATGGTGGATCAGTGGTTAGCTAGGGTTACATATATGCCTGCAAAAGCTACCTTTTGCTGACGCTCTGTCTTACAGTGTCTAGGTTCTCCTGCACAATGCTTATTGGCAGTAGTGCTTAAAAATATTAAATAAATATGAGTGTATCGAATATATTACATGACTTTAAGTATAATTCAGATATATATATACTGAGTTGGAGTCTCACTCTTGTCACCCAGGCTGTAGTGCAGTGGCATGTTCACAGACACTGTAGCCTTGACCTGCTGGGCTTAGGCAATCTTTCTGCCTCAGCCTTCCAAGTAGCTGGAACTTGGTGCATGCCACCACACTGGCTAGATTTTGTGATTTCTTGTAGAGACGAGGTCTCACCAAGTTGCCCGGGCTGGTCTTGAACCTCCCTGGGCTCAGGCAATCCTCTTGCCTCAACCTCCCAAAGTGCTGGGATTATAGTCTGAACCACCATGCCCAGCAAGCCAGATACATATAGATAGATAGATACACACACGTGTGTGTGTGTGTGTGTGTGTGTGTGTGTGTGTGTATGCATTTTTTTTTTTTTCAGAAAGCAGGATTTATTGAGAGGACAGAAAAGCTCCCACAGTGAGAGTGAGAGGGAATTCGAGGGGGTTGCCTGGATATATTTTTTAAAAGATGATTCGTGCAGCAGAAATTCTACTTATGACAAATCTAATACATGTCTAAAACTAGTGTATTTTATAATCTGTTTAAGAAGAAGAAAAATATGTCACATGTAGAAGAGATGATTAAGAATTCCCCAAATAGTACATAATAAGTAGGGTTATGTGGGTAAGCTTAGTGCAAAACCAATGACCCCCTGGTTGCCAGGTTTGATGAGGTAGATATTGAATAAGTTGGGACATTTGCATTCACTCACCACTCAACTGAGCTTTGCACAGAGTTTCCCTAAGATTAGTATGGCATTTCTGTAAGTTGACAGTTCAATGCACAGAAGGAGTCACTTAAATGGTTCTCCATTTTTCCCCGAAGCAAAATTTGCAGTGAGCATATGTAACAGTCTGTACTCTTGTGTGAATACCAATTGGTGTCATTAGGTGCCTACAGTCTCGGGTTGCATTTTCAAGGCATGATTTTCAACGGGAGCAGATTCAGACAGCAGTGTCAGACCTTCACTGTGGGTTTCACAGTTTGATATTGTCTAAGTGATTAGTTTTGTTCTGGGAGCTTCCCTAGTATTCTCAGTTACTTGGAGAAAGGGGCAGTAAAGGTTTGGTGAATTCCCCAAAATTCCCGTGCTGGACTTCTGAAAATCC
Organism: Carlito syrichta; assembly: GCF_000164805.1. Classification (NCBI taxonomy): domain Eukaryota; kingdom Metazoa; phylum Chordata; class Mammalia; order Primates; family Tarsiidae; genus Carlito; species Carlito syrichta. The sequence goes on from NW_007246463.1 coordinate 1,113,602, forward strand.
CTGGTAAGTGGGAGTGAAGGATTAATAGAAACAGCAATGCAGAAGCAAACAAGCCTGTAATAAAGAAGAAGAGTAGGTTCTAATGTTTTAGGTATTCAAGGGACAGACCTCAATGAATTCTTTCCAGTAACTGAGAACCATAAGCTAAGGTTCTCTTGAACTTGTCAAGGTTTCTACTTCCACACCTTGTTATTGGACAATATGTTTACATAGTCTCAAAAGAACCATGATGAACGGGCACAGTGCCTCACATCTGTAATCCCAGCACTTTGGGAGGCCAAGGCAGGAGAATAGCTTGAGTCCAAGAGATTGAGATCAACCCAGGCAACACAGAGAGACCTCATCTCTACAAAAAAATTAAAAAATTAGCTGGATGTGGTGGTGAGTACTTGTAGTCCAAGCTAGTTGAGAGGATGAGGGAAAAGGATGTCCTGAGTCCAAGAGGTTGAGGCTGCAGTGAGCCATGATCATGCCACTGCACTTTAGCCTGGGCAACAAAGTGAGACACCAACTTGAGAAATTAAAAAAAAAAGAACCATGATGACATAGGCTTAGGGTGAGAAGGTCTGGATTTGAGTCCCTCTGACTTACTATTTTGTAGATGGAAAACGTTGGACAAGTGACTTTCCTTATTTTAACACTTTTTTTCTTATTTTTATTTCTAAGTATATGATATTTATTTCATAGTATAGCCTGTGTTTCTATGAGATAACACATCCAAGAATACTATCTAAAAGGTAAAATGGTACATAAATATATAATATTGGAATTGATATATTATTACCTGCTCCTTCAAAGCTCCATTAGAGTTCTTTTTTTTCTCTAATATATTTCAATTGCTTTTATAATTTCCTCTATACTTTTGCAAGGAATATTGACTATAAAAAGTACAAGTTAATCTTTGCTCAAACAACTTTTTATTTAGTATGTGAAAGTATAATTGAGAGATTTTAGAATGTGGGAGTTAAATACTTTCTTTGGCTAATGAAAATATATTAGCTTAATTATGTATCTTACAAAAGAAAAAAAAAACAACCTTAGTCTTTCACAGAGAACAATCATCTTAGCTTGTCTGACCCTAATGGATATTTTAAAAAATATATTTAAACTCCAGAGGACACCCTTACTTCAGATCATAGCTTTTGTTTAAAAAAAAGGTCCAATTGTCATTTTCAGCTAGTCTCAGATAAAATAAAGTATCCATATATAATGGAGAAACTCAAATTGTCAGCTCATGGGCAGTTGTTAAATTTATTGCCAATTATCTACCCAAGTCAGAGCAGAAGGAGTCCTATCCTTTCCAATAACTTTCTTAAGATTTTATTTTGTATCTTAAAAGACAGATGAAATTGACAAAATTATGTGACATCAGCCTTGTTTTAACATTTTATATATATTGTATATACATATATATTTTTCCTTCTTCTAAAGTTTGCAGAATCTGAACCAAATTCTTAACTTCTCAAGGGCTGGGTCCAACAATTTCTTTCCATGCCATTTTTAGTGGTAAATATGCATTTTTGGGGGGGGCTTACTTCATTTTTTTTTTAATTGGGGGTCTCGCTCTGTCACCCCGACTGGAGTGCAGTGGCGCAATCATGGTTCTCCACAACCTCTAACTCCTGGGCTCTAGACACATCATATGCATATTTAAAACGGGACAAAGTCCTATTTCTATTCGGTTAGCTTACCATTGTTATGAATTACTTATTGATCAAACATCTGCCTCTAAAAATCTTCAAAAGTGAAAGTGATAAAGAGATGACAGTGTAAGATTTACAATTTTCCAATAGAAAATATAGGGTAGTAATAGAATTTCTCAAGAAGTACTTGATTCTTTGAGTCTACGGCAGTTCTGAGAAACTTCCCTTTCCACTTTTATTTTCCTAAATACGAAAAAATCTGGATGAAGTGCTGAAATGCGTGGCCATTGACATTTTAAATGGAGAGTAAATCTTACTCTTGGTTATAAACAATGAAAATAGGATTGTATGTGAAAGGTATTAAGATGGCTAGATCTCCAAATATGTGCATGAGAACAGACTTTGACAAATAAAACGTTAATTATGAAACTTGATTATAATAGATACAAGTTAATTATGATGACATGAATTGGATATCAGCAGGAGCTAGGATAATTGATGTCAGATGAATGTGGAAACTCCCTGGGATAAGCTCAATCCCAGATGAAGTGACGATTGGAAAAATAAAAAAGCTGTTGAGATGCATGTACTTGTCCCCTGATGAAAGCCGATTAATTCCGAAAGTTGATATTAAGTCAGTGGGGGGAAAATGATGGGAAAAAAAAAAAAACCTTTTACAGAAGTTTGAATGGAAGCAGAGTATTTTCTATCCTTAAGGTATGAAGAATGCCATTTGTTGGGGTGGGTATTTTGCCACTATTCATTAAAGGGTCCATTGAGCCTCACTTCCTCCACCTTCCTCCTCCTGTAATTGTTTCATATCCCATGATACAAAGTGCAATTTTGCTCTTTTGTTTTTTTATTGTCTTCTCTTCGTATAAAAGTAGACGCATATGCGTTTTACATTCTTTTGTTTCATTACACGCCAAATTAGCAGCACTTCCACTAGCCTGGTTTTGATATTTCATTAATTCCAGGAAGAGCAGCGGGTGGCAGAACGGAGTACCAAAAGGCAGGGGCAAAGCCAAATCTGTCTCCTGCTTTTGTTTTTAACACTCGAGCCATTAGTGGTGGAAGGGAAAAATCCCTGCTGAACCGAAACTGGAGATTTTTAGCTCTTTATTTATCCGATCCCATCACAAAGCCTTTATTGATTCATTGTCACAGATTTTGTTCCTATGTTTATAGTTCCAACAGACAAATAGACAGAATATATCGGTAGCTATAGCTATGTATAGATCGCAAACTCTCCAATGATTATTTTTGTGCTCAGAATTAAAGGATCCGGGTGGATCGAAGAATTGACATTCTGCCTTTATGATCTTCTGATTTAACGTGGATACTACAGTAACTTTTGTGTTGTGTCCATCATAGTTTGATACTCTTTCATGGGAAATGTCAAAGACAGATCAGGTAGTAATCAGAACTGAAGAAACTATGTACCCATTAGACCATCTTTCCAATGAAAAGGAAAAAATCAACAACAAAAAATACGTTGCTCATGATCCCAATTATTTAGAATCTCTCCTGTGATTATCCTCAATGCCTTTATTTCTCTCAGTTTCGAATATTAAATGAACTTCTGAGTCAGTCTTGAATTTCCACACTATTCCCTTTGTAGAGAGCCTAGTGTTACTTCTTAGCACACTGTCCGAGTTGGCTATTGTCTGGGAATTCAGCTTACTGAATCGTGTTGACTGTTCACTCTTTTTCATGGTTCATTCTTTGGCTCAGGTCTCCAACCCTATTACAACTTCCAGAGGCCGTCAAGTATTGTTTTGAGTTACTTTTTTTTTAATGGTACAGTTTGATTTCGACAGATAATGGTAAAAGGAATTTCACTGCTAGCGTTGGCAAGATGTTGTTATACACAGACATTGCAGTAGTGGTTTGTTATAAAAGGAGTTGATCTCGAGTTTCTGCAGGTGATTCCACCCTGACCCCAATCTTTTCTAAACAATAAAACATACATGTTTATTCACACATCTATGCATAATTGAGTTATCTCATATTTTCATTCATGTCCCTCCCCTCCCATACACATTCCATGATATTCTTTTATCCTTAACTCATGACCATGTTCTTTTTGACTTTTCTTGCTTCACATCTTCACCTCCTTCTTAGGAAAAAAAAAAGAAATCTTTTGTCAAAAGCTACTGCTGTTCTAAGAGTTAGCGCCCTCTACCTGAGACCTCCCCATTAAAAAAAGCTTTTACATTACCTACAGTCTTCCAATTAGTCCTCTATAATAACTGTGGCTGTTGTTTTTTTAAAGAAACTTTTTTTGTTATCTATTGGGTTAACTTGCATGTTAACGTGATAAGAATTTGACCTATAAATTTCTAAAACTTCACCACAGGAAAAAACAATTTAATGTTATGAAGTCAATCTGCTTAAGTGAAATACGGCTTATTATAATATGTAATAGCACCTCATTTGTCCAATTTATTTGGTGGAATGAAGTTTTTTCTGTAAGTAAATTTTCCAAATAACGAAGGCACTATTTATAGTCTCATATTGTTTAATATATAAATTTTGATTAAAATGCTCTTAAGTGTATGGCATGTTTTTATATTATAACAGAGCATTATATGGCCAATATGATTTAACATTTTCCTAATAACTTGAGGGTCTTCCTTATAAAAATCAATTGTTCTGTTCTATATTATCCTTGGGGCTTCTGACCTCTGTGCTCTTATGTTAAATGCCCACAGATAGTTGAGGTTTTATTATTTGTTTTTGTTTTATTGTTCTTCTTGTTAGCTATCAGCTCTCACTTTACTAACATCATAGCCATTTAAAAAATAACCAAAGATGCCTGAGACAAATTGGGACCATAAACCAGGCTGGGAATCACAATTTGAGAAAATTTTGAGTCCACTAAATTCCGAGTCCACTAAGCTTATCCTTATTTCTTCAACTTTATTGTTATTTTGTTCTGGGTTTTGTGCCTTTTCCATTCACAGGGATGCCATATGGGGGAAGGGACAGAGAAAGTTGTGACTGCACACGAACCAATGCTAGACAACTGACAAAACAGTTCCTCTGTCTGGGGCAAAGAATGGATGGCTAACAGATGTGTTTCCTGACTTGTTTGGCACCAGTAGAAAGGATTGGAGTGTGAATATATTTTCCTAGAAACTTAGGAAATTACCCCCACTACAGTGGTCTCGCCCATAGAATATAAGGCCTTTGAGGACAGAAGCTCTGTCTTTTCACCAGCTATTAGATAGCATTTGGGAGCTGGCTGGCTGGCTAGCTGACAAGATGGCAGAAGTAAAGGAATAAAGGAAGCATTAATAAAGAGACAGGCAGATTGGCAAACATCCCTTTGGTTACAATGAGAGCTGGCTTCTCATTTCCCACACAAGCTAACTAAAAGAGTCCTGAAAAGAGTTTACAACAAACATGCTTTCCGCATTTCATTTGTGAAGTAAGAACATCAAGGTGACTTTCTCCATTTGAAGTGGGGGAAAGAAAAAAATCACAGCCTATATGAAATATGGATAAAGTGTCAATCAAAGCTGGTTTTTCTGTATGTGCTATGGTAATGTGAGCTACCTTACTCTGTTGCTTTTTTTTTATTTTTAAACACAACTAGATCTGGTAGTTGGGCAACCCTTTTTTGTCTTCTTTTTCTTGCTCTTCTTCTTTTTCTCCCCCTTTAACAAAGACAGCGCCTTCAAACTCTTTTCAGAGCAGGGCTGGAAATCCTGCCAGGTAAAAAAAAAAAAATGTTATTGAAAACCTTTCTCCCCTTATAGGCCCGTTTTGACAGGAAATCTTTGAGAGGCAGCAGCAATGAAGTGCCCAGAGATTTCATCTGTCTTCTTTTGCTTCGGGAAATGCTGAGCGCAAGGCTCCCTATTAGGCAAATAGAGAGAGTACCAAATCCCCTTACAATCATCTCTGGCCGGCTCCTGGGTTGACAGCTTGCTGTGTCCTAGACTGTCAGGCAGGCCCTGGAACTGAGGATTGTATGACTGGGACCAGTGTAAAAGTTTCTGACAGCACTTTGAAAAAAAAAAAATTATATTGTCTCTGTTTGCACATTAACTAGCACTATACATTTTGCATGGACTAATCAGAATAAAATCTATTATACTAGGAAAGCTTTAATTTGCAGTTCTTTTGCTTTTCTTCTCCATGATTTTGACATAAAGTTCCTGTCTGGGTGTTTTTCCCCTGTCATTCTGTGTGATTGGCTAAATTCCAGCAATCATTACCTGCTATATTATAATATCCAATAGGATGACAGTGTTTTGGGGTTTTTGTTTTTTGACAGATGCCAAATCTAAATTTCAAATAATCCTTTCAAAAGTCAAAATGCCAGCTTGTAGCAATACTACAGAAGTCTTAGCAAATGCACTTTAAAAAATAATTAGGATTAGGTAAAATGAATAAAGTTCACAGTGACAGTTAAAAAAAAACTTCCATAATTTTAGTTAGACATACATATGTAAGTTTTGATTTGTTTGGGATTTTCTGTTATTTGAGAACTATATTTAATACTACATTGTAGAGGCTTTGCAAAAATAGCAGAAAAGGCCTAAATTTAGAAGCGTAAACCAACTTTTTTAATAACATGAACAAAAATCTGATGAGTAGTAGAATGTATGTGTATCATATATGTGTGTTAATGGATCGTATTGTAGACTGAAACACTGATTAAGTAACAACCCCAGAAAATAGAAGCTTGGGGAAAGGATACAATTTCTAGAACATTTCTCAAAGTAAATTAGATGGCAGTGGTAACAGTTTTGGTGTATCTGTGTTGCGCAAACAAGTTATAAAAAGATGATTGCAATTGTTTTAACAGTAGACTTCATATCATTCATATCATCTATGCTTACATTTTGGCAATTAATATTCAGGAACAATAATCAGAACAATAGACAAAAAGGGATTAATATGCACTGAACTTTGAAGACAAGCCTCACAAAAAACTGTAAGTCTGTAAGTCAAGCCACCAAAGAGCTGTCTCTGAGAGATATTTTTAAACAGGACAATGTATTAAGTCTCTCTTCTATACAAAACCCTTCCACAATTTCCAATGCATAAACTAACGTGCAAATTCCTTATGATGGTTTAGTAAGAATCCCCTTTATCCGGCCCTGTCCCTCTCTCTCCGGGCCCGTCATCTTAACATGAATATCTCCGTTATCAGGGTTTATTCACCAGAGTTTATCAAATGCCTTCTATGTACGACAGTTTGAATGTATTTCACTCATCGATCGGTTGACATAAGTAGGTTGCAAATACAATGAATATATTGGTTGCATTTTTGGTATTCACATTTCCATTCCTCCTTCCTTAGGGATCTTCACATTTGTTCAGGGGCCCTGTCTTTCCTCAGAAAGCTCTTGCAATGCATGAGAAGTCCAGCCTGGGCTTCTGGCTTTTGGATTGTCTAAGCCAATCGGAGCAGGACTGCCCTTCTTAGATTAGGAGTGGGCCTGTGAAAAGGTTTATTGGGTCAGTAAAAAAGGAGCAGAGGTTGGTTAGGGGGATTTATTTTCGTATATCTTCAAGTGCTCCCAGGATGGATGACTTTCTACTCTTGACACTCCTAACTCTGATTACTACCTTGACTCTCACAATGGCTCAAGAGTCAGATAGAGTGGAACATTCTACAATGTACAATAAGAAATATCAAATGTTATTTTTAATAGTTAAGTCCGTGCTTAAAAATCATAGATCTTTGCTGGGCATGGTGGCTCAAGCTTGTCATCCCAGCACTTTGCGAGGCCAAGGCAAGAGGATTGCCTGAGCCCAGGGTTTCGAGACCAGCCCAGGCAACTTGGCGAGACCTTGTCACTACAATAGAATCCCAAAAATTAGCTGGATGTGATAGCGCGTGCCTGTAGTTCCAGCAACTTGGAAGGGTGAGGTGGAAGGATCACCTGAGCCCAGCAGGTTGAGGCTGCAGTGACCGGGAGCGTGCCACTGCCCTCTAACCCGGGCAACACAGAGAGACTCCAACTCAAAAAAAAAAAAAAAAAAAAAAAAAAAAAGACATAGATCTCATAATTTTGAATATTAAATCTTCAAAAAATTTCAAAATTATACATAGAAAGTATAAAAGATACGGAAATGTCAACCATAATTAAGGTTAGTAAATGCCAAGAGAACAAAATTAAACTCCTTCAGCAGTGATCTTAAAGTTTAGAAAGGCAAATTTAGCATAGGGATAGTTTCTTTTTATTTACTTGTGTCGCAATATAGAAATTAGTGTTGTGACTGTTGACTCCCAAAATAAGGAAATAAATTTGCTAAAGTATAAAATTGGGAAAATAATTATTAAAATAAAACAGTAAGAAAGCGGAAAATAGAGAGAGATGAATAGAGAGATATGAAAGTGGGAAACAGAGAGAGATGTATAGAGAGATATGACAGGTCCAGTATCCAAGTATTAGGAATTCCAGAATTTGGGGGAAAAAATAAATAGAAGAAATTTAGTTATCATATAAATATTCAAATAAATTAGCCCAGAATTGGATGAATACAGGGTCCCAGAAAATGTTGATCACAAAAAAATAAATAAATAGTAAGATACAAATTTGAAAGACAAATAAATTATTGTAAAAATTTCAGGACACTAAAAATAAAAAGAAACCTCAAAAACTTCCAGAAAGAGAAAGGAAGGAAGAAGGAAGAATGGAAGGAAGAAAGGAAAGAAGGAAAGAAGATAATTTTTAATTTTAAGCAAATAGCAAAAATCAGACTGGCATCAGATATCATAGCAATATTAGATGCTAGGAATTAAAGAAGAAATGACTTTGAAATTATGAGGAAAAAGAATTTTAGATCTAGAAATTCTATATTGAACCAAATCGTCAAATCGCATATGAGAATAAATGAAAGACTTTAGACACTGCTTGTTTCCTGAATGTTATTAGAAAGTTTATTGCAGATGAGCTACAGCATGGTCAAGGATTAAATAAAAACACAAAGTTATGGGGTCCAGGAAGAGGCTGATTTTGGCTGTGTTGGTATGGGTGGGTAAAAGAAAAATGACAATATTGGATAAGAAGCATAATGCATTTACAAACCTGTCTACTTCCTACTCTGCCCTAGCACCTAAAACTGTGTCAAAGCAAAGGAAAAAATGTGGTTTAAGAGGTTGGGGAAGATAGAAAGGAAGGGAAGGGAGATTCATAATAATGAAAATGCTCTACGTTGATTGTCAACATATGTATTTCATTAATGGGTAGCATTCAATAATCATAAAGTGACTGAATTAAATATTAAACTTAGCACTGAACATAATGGCTCATGTTTGTAATTCATCACTTTAGAAGGCTGAAGTAGGAGACAGAAGCGATTGAGGCCAGTAGTTCGAGAACCAGCCTGGACAACATAACAAGACCTCGTCTCTCCAAAGAGTCAAAAAATTAGCCAGGCGTGGCAGCATGCGCCTGTAGTCCCAGCTATCCAGGAGACTGAGGTGGAAGGATTGCTTGAACCCAGGAATCAAGGCTACGGTGAGTTGTGCTCATGCCACTGCATTCTAGACTGAGTGACAGAGTAAGACACCATCTAAATAAATAAATAAAATTTATCAACCCCCCCTAATGTAAAAGTTGACACAAAGAGCTGACAGATACTAAGAGTTGAAAGAAAATATAGGAAAAAATAAAATCCTCATTTCATATTGTGGGAGATCAGATATTCTCTCTTTAGTTGATGAAATAAATGAAAAGGATATAATTATATAGTTTTAAAATAAAGTGGAAACTAAAAATGCTGATACAAATAATTTAAATTGTTATGTGTCATAGAAATGTGATAGAAGATATTGACAATTAATAAAACAGGAGCAGTAGAATTAGCAAGTTATATAAAAATAAGAACCCAATGAGAAGGTATAAGAAACAAAATGGAAAAATGGTTTCCTCTAGGAAGTTAAACTAAATGAGGAGGAACAAATAGTTGCTGCTCCTGAAGTCTTTCCTTGTGTAAAAGCATGCACACATGTGTGCTTGTGTATTTTAGCCATACACAGATTAGTTGGTTTTGGTTTTTTGTTTGTTTTTAACATTACATTAGATGAAGTCTCTCTTTTGGTTTTCCACATGGGTTTTGATAATAAGAAATGATAGGTAAAACTCCTCCCTATTTTTTGTTGTTGTTGTTGCCTTTTTAAGTTGGCAAATCTCTGAACACATTGTTGTGCTCCAAGTGAAATGTAGCTAAGCATTGGAAAATCACTGCATCGTTAAGGACTGCAGCAAAAAGCAACAGAATGGAGTCTGGATGAGCAGAAGTGGAAGGAACTTGTTGGAAGAACACAGCACTGCAAAACTCATACAGTCAAAGAAAACTGATATCGCTTTTCTGGCCCAAGAAAGGTCCAGAGCTCCTGTAGCCCCTGGGAGAGGAAAGTCTGAACAGAGTGGTCTGGATCAAGTGACCACCCACTGATGTGGATGAGATAGGGTGGCTGATGATTACACGAGGGCTTTGTGTTATGGGAACGTGAAAGTAAAGGAATGGAAACAAAAGTAAACTGCAATTGGGTTCTATTATTAAAAGGTGGTGACGGGATTCTGGATAGCCAAAACAATTGTTTCTTATGTTAGCCTTAACCTTTAAGTGTTCTGTTTAAGGGCTTTATCCATGGCGAAGCACACAGAATGTTTGCTGAACTACCAAACCCACCAAGCAACTAAACATTACTTACGTAATACAGGATAGGAGGGAGGGTTGTGCCAGATCTACCTCCAAGACACACCCCTATCTCCTTACTTACCTGGAGCCCTTACTTACCTGGAGTCCATCATCACTTTTCATTGAGTCTTACAAAATAACCTATTTGTTCCCTGGTTGTACCCTTGCCCCAACCCATCATGCTCACTTGTCTAGAAAGTTGACAGAATCCTATTTTTAAAACATACTTTGCATCATGTTATTTCTCTGCTGCTTTACTTTATGTTGCACTACGAAATACTCACGTGCTTGTCATCCCGGCACTTTGGGAAGCCGAGGCAAGAGGTTTGCCTGAACTCAGGAGTTTGAGACAAGCCTGGGCAACTTGATAAGGGTTTGTCTCAAAAAAAAAAAAAAGTAAGCCAGGTGTCATAGCACGTGCCTGTAGTTCCAGCTACTTGGAAGGCTGAGGCTGAAGGATCGCCTGAGCCCAGCTTAAAAAAAAAAAGAAATACTCATATATCAAAAAATTACCTGGGCGTGGTGGTGTGCACCTGTAGTTCCAGCTACTTGGAAGGCTGAAGCAGAAGGATCGCCTAAGCCCAGCAGGTTGAGACTGCAGTAGCCGTGAGCATGCCATTGAACTCCAGCTTGGGTGACAGAGTGAGAATCTGACTCCAAAAACAAACAAAAATACTCGTATATCCAAACCTCCTCAGCCTGACATCTTTCTTTGCATCTGCCTCTGCACCCTTCCCGCTTCTGTGTTCTTGCATTTGCAACTCCATCTGCCAGAATGCTCTTCCTCCAGGGCATCATGTGAGGAGGTCCTTCTCATTCTTATTCTCAGGTATTCTGTCCCGTGACCATATAGAGTTGATTCATAGTCGCTGTCTGGATCTGGTGTTTTCTTTTTTACAAACTTGCTTATTGTCTCCCTAGGTGCAGTAAGAGCTCTAAACGGGAAAAGAAGGTCAAAACTTTCTCTGCCATGTGTACCAGAGCATCCCCAGCACCTGTAATTGTGCCTGCCATTTAAAAGTGCACAAAATAAACACTTCCTGAAACAATAAATGAATGTGCAAATCTGACAAATAAAGTGAAGGGGTTTGCCTTCAAGCTGCAAGCCTGTGCTGCTTAATCAACAGCACAGAACAGGTACCTTTCTGTTAACTGAATTGGCCTGCCATGCTCTGTGTCCCAGATTATCTGATGGCATCATTCACTTTCTCTACACACCAGAGGCTGTGTCTGGGAACTACATTTCCCAAAAGCACTTGCCAGCAGAATGAGAATCAACAACAAGAGATTTGGAAGAAAGAGCAGAATCAAAAGCTGTGTTCTTGCTTCTCTGGCAATCGTTGACAGACGAGTGAGTCTTTTAACATGTGGAATTTTGCAACAGACTGTTTAATTTTGAATCACCCACCTCATTTCTGGGTCATCAGTGGCAATTTCATGAAATTCCTGCTTTCCAACTCCGAATGCCAGTTGCAATTTGAGAATTATCAGCATCCCCACTTGACTTTGGTCATTATGATTCTAGTGCTTTCTGTTTCAAATTTTTATTTTGAAATAGTCTCAAACTTCCAGAATGTTGCAAAAATCACAGAACCAACCCCTATCTACTCTTCACCTGGAGATCCGTTTAAGCTTTATATCCCCATTAACGTGTTTTATGCCCAAGAATTATGCATCGCGTCTGGTTGTCTCTCTAGTCTCTTTCGATCTGGAGCCAGGACCTCTGTCTTTCATTTCCGTTACACTGATGTTTCTGAAGATTATAGGGCAACAATTTTGTAGAATGTTTCTCAATTGGATTTGTCTGATGTTTGGTCATGTTTAGACCCATTTCATATATTTTGGGCAGGAATAGGACAGAAGTGATGTCATATATCATATTACATCCTACCTGGTAGCACACAATGGTGATTTGTCCCATTGCACAAATTTTGATCAATAAATTAAAATTACGAATTTCAGATTTTTCCACTGTAAGGGTTTATTTTGTCTACTTTGTAAATAATAAATATCTTATGTGGAAATATTTGAGATTAGATTGATTCTTCCTCTCATTCCACTTTAACCCAACAGTTTTAGTATTCACTGATATTTCTTATCTGAATTAGTATTGTGATAATTGCAAAATGGTGATTTTTTTTCTAATTCAATCAGTCATTCTTTCTATATTTACTTGCCATTTTTGGAAGGACAGTTCCCCCCCCTACTTATTTATCCTCATAGCTCCATGGATTTCGATGTCGTTCTGTGGCAACCATTACTCTCAATATTCATTCTGATGTTTGAACTTCTTAGATTTGACCAGTGGGGACTCCTTCAAGCAGCTTTTATTTTTTGTTTCTTGGATTTACCTCCCCCAAACTCTTTCATTCTTTGAGTATTGCATTACTCATTTATATGCATCATTACTTCCAGGCACATACCGTAATTTTCCCAAATTCATCCCTGGAAGCTGCCATTTTTCCAGAAGCCCGGGTTCATTGACATGAAGAGTTCTACTGTATCTAGAAGCCAAAATTTGGGTTCTGGGCAAGCTCATTGCTACAAGAGTGTGGTTGCATCTAGTTTCTCTTATTGACAGGGCTAGGAAGTATGCATATGTATGAATTTGCTTGTATAACCTATATACATGTTCACACACACGCACATATCTTTATGTCTGTGTTTTTGCATGTCTGTCTACTGTCTACGATCTATCCATCTATCAAACCATGTGTTTAGGCTAATAACTCCAGTTTCAATCTAACACCACAGGGCTCATTCTCAGTACATTGGTTTATTTGCTCAATGTCCTCAGTGTAGCCAGTCACTGGGCCTGCCAGACTGCACTTACTGCACCTACTTGCTTGCTCCAACACATCAGCTTCCTATAGGCTGCCATGATTGACAGCTTCTGGGATGTTTGTGCAGTCCTGCTCCAACATGTTGTCCTTATGTAAACCTTGTGCAAAGTGTCATTACAGGCTGTCATCAGACTACCCCAACTCTCTGCTCCAAGACACCATCCTCCCACAGGTAACCATCACTGCCCTTGCTAATACCTTTTAGAAGAGAAAAGAAGAAAAATAGACAGACCCCTTGCATATTTAGAACCCTAATCTCCTATATTAAATCCCTTTCTGGTTGATATACTTAGAGTAGTCTTTGGTTTCTTAAACAAAAACTTACTTATTATATCTTAGTATATCAATGTCGATGCAAAAAAATTCTATTGCATTGTAATTTTGCATACCAAATTAATAAAACTCTATGGGAAAGTCAGAATAAGAAAAAAAAATACATGCCTAAATTTTAAAAACCATAACCAAATTTTAAATATTAGAATGGAATTTTTTTTGAAATTGTAAAGTTAAAATGTTTGAATAACTGATTATAACTATTACTACTAATAACCTGGCAGACACTCAAAAGACTTTGTTATAGATTAATAAGTATGTATTTTTTTTACTTACAGTGCTTAATTGAAGCTTAGGATTTTGTCCTGACAATCTGATTCAAGGCCAGAGTTATGTAGAAAATTTCAGACTATTTTAACTGATATTTTAACTGTCAAAAACGCATTTAAAAAAAAATCAAGTGCAAGTAAAAGTCAGGTGACAAATTTTAGATGATTATGTTGTGGAATAAATTTGTCCTTTGAAAGAAGGCTGGTTATGCTTAGAGAAGGATGTGTAGAATAAAAGTTTCTACAAAAACTACAACAACAAAAATGATTGCATTAAAAAGCAGTCTTTATCTGCATGTCAGGACAGAATTTAACCAGCTGAGGGTGCAAGCTACACCATGAGCGAAAGAAATCCTTTTCCCAGTCCTGCACTTATATCCTTCTGTCTGCTCATTTTGTGCCCCATGACAGGTGAAAAATATAACTTGAGAAAAATCAACTCCTGCTTGGAGATATTTCTGCTAAGTGAAAGTTTGTTCATCTGAAATATTTGCTCCCAAGAAAAATGCCCCCAGCATTTCCATATCTTTCTTCCATAATTTGAGATCCTTGGTATTTTACAATGAGGAGATTAGAAGAAAAATGTATGCGCCAGGTAGACAGAGTCATTTGAAAAAATATTCTCATCCTCTGAAAAGTGAGATATAAAAATGAACAAAAGCATCAGAAAAAGTACTGTTAGTATTCTTAGTTCTAGTATGTGTAAGAATCAAAGTAAGAATTTTAAAATGCTTGACTTATGTGTACTGCCTGTCTCATGTGTATACTTGAGAATCTGTTCACTACTTTAAATCACTTTTAGTTCACCTGTAGCCAATGGCCACCATGAACACAAAGTAAAAATAATAATAATACTAATAATAAAGAAAAAATAAAGAAAAAGTCAGGGTCAATTTTCAACTGATAAAATTCCAAGGGTTTAGGAGCTATAGAATGAAAATGAATGAGAGGAGGAAATATAAATTTAAAATTTAAGTTAGCAAATATTCCTTGGTAGATACATTGTTTTAGATACATTGTTATTTTAGATGCATTGCTAGGTATTAAGATAGTTATGAATGAATTTGAAGGTAGCATAATCTGGTGCCAAAAAATGATTTCAGACAATTACTGGAGAACTGGGAAAGGGAATTTACACAAATCAGTATGGCAGCTTTTGTCAGTGCCACAAAATTTCCTCTGAAGGGCAGGAAAATTATATTTTCTCTTTCACTGTCTTTCTCATTATCCTTCCTAACTTGAATCAGCACCTTGATGTATAGAATATGTGTGGTCATATTCAAGAAATAATTTCAAGAAACAAAAAAAGAACTTAAAGCATCTGTGGCTTCGTAATGATATTTCCTGTGGCCTGAATGTCCTCCCAAATTCACATGTTGAAACTTAATCCTCACTGTGGTGGTATTAACAGGTTAGGGTTTGGGGAAAGTGATTAAGTCCTGAGGGCTCCGCCCTTGTGAATAAATTAATTAATGCCCTTATAAAAGAGATTTCAGAGAACGTTCACTTCTCTTGTTCTTCTGCTCCTCTGCCAGGTAAAGATATTATGTTTGTTTCCTCTGGAGGATGTAGTTATAAGGCACCATCTTGAAGGTGGGGACTGGACCCTGACTGTGGCTTGACTTCCCGGCTTCCAGAACTGGGACATCCATTTCTGTTATTTATGAGTTACCCAGTCTGTGGCTTTTTGTTACACCAGCGCAGACAGACTAAGACAATATTCTAAAATAGCCAGAGCACTATTTCCTAAATGGTGCTCAAAGGTGAATGTATTGATGCTGGAAAGGAAAGAAAGAAAAGGGTATTTCAAGGTCAGTGGGTTTGAGAAATGTTGGGTTAATTAAAGTTAAACCAGCTTCTTTCCTGTAGACCTTCACTTAGATAAAAAATGTCTTAAGGGAGAGGGTTAGAATATGCTGTAACACAATTTAGAAAAGTTTATGCTACTGAAAACAGGCAGAAATAGCGGGCAAAACAACCACCTCCAATCAAAATTCAGTTCATTGCTTTGATTTCCTGTATTCTTTTTAAACATCTAACTCAAATGTTGCTTGTAGCTTAGCCAGTATCAATCCCTGTTTTCTGTTGCCACATTTTACACTGGAAACAAATGCATCAAAATGCTTGGTATCTTTTTATCCCTTACAGATGTCCTTGCTCTTTGGTAAAGAAACCATTGGAATGTTGCCATTTTAATTAGGCTTAGCCACAAAAAAAAGCCTTAATCTGCCATTGAGATGTATATTTGCCTGTTTTATTAAAGCTTAGGGAAGGCAGAGAGGTGGTTTTCCGTTTATAGAAATTGTATAATAATACAGATAAACTTATTCCAAGATAGTTTTACTACTTAAAGGGAATTTGAAATATAATTGATGATTTTGAGTCTCTTGCCAAAATAAAGAACACTTCTATTTTATGTTATTTTTAATAACCAGAATTTTTTTCCTATCATTATTAAAGTGATTATTTCTTGGAACAGTGTCAGGCAGTATAATTTTTTATGTTAAAAAGAATCTCCAAGTCATATATCAGATATTTTTATTAGAATAAATATTTCCAGCCCTTAATTAAGGAGAAATCAAATTGAGAAAACAACTTTTATAACCACATTATTAGCCTGCTACAATAATGTACCTCTGATGTTTATTTTAAGTAAATGTTTGTAAAAACTTTACAAAGTATTTATATCTTTTCCTTGTATGGTATCTTAATAATGATTTTGAATATGTTTAGTTGGGATTATTTTCTGTTTACATAGGGGTGCTATACTTTATTTTAATATAGTAAGTATTTATTTAAAAGTAAAAGAACAGGCCAGGTGTGGTGGCTTGAGCCTGTAATCCCAGGACTTTGGGAGGCCGAGGCGAGAGGATTGCCTGAGCCCATGGGTTCGAGACCAGCCTGGGCAACATGGTGAGACCTCGTCTCCACAATAAATAAAAAAATTAGCGAGGTGTGGTAGCGCGTGTCTGTAGTTTGGGCTACTTGGAAGACCGAGGCGGAAGGATCACAGGAGTCCAGCAGGTTGAGGCTGTGGTGGCCATGAATGTGCCACTGCATTCCAGCCTGGGCTACGGAGTGAGACTCCAAATAAAAAAAAAAAAGTAAAAGAACATGAAAGGATAAGTGTGTCATAAACATAAATACATCAAACATTTAAAAATAAATAACCATAAGGATTATTTTGCAGCATGAACAACCATATTGATATTTAGGTTTTTTATTTTCAATATCGTGTTTATTAATTAATCAATGTGCTAATGTACTAGTTACACGAGAGGGTGAGATAGGGGTTAGGACCAAAGACCACAGATCTAGGCTGCCCTGAAATTCAACCCTGGCTTCACCACTGCAGGACATGTGTCCTTGGAAAAATCTCTGAATCTCTCTTTGCCTCAGTTTTCCCAGCTGAGAAATTAGAATGATACTAGCAGCTACCTGAAAGCATTGTTTTGAGAAATGCCTAGAAAAATGTCTGGCACATAGTTATCCTTAAATATATTTGGTTTGCCTCTACAAGCCCAACATTTATTTTCAAGAGTACTTAGAATCATCTCACCTTAAAAATTCAATTCTATCCCTTTCCTTTAACTGCTATAGTTGCCTTTGGCTATTATTACTAAAAGCTCCTATAAGAATTAGCAAGGCATTGGAGACAGCAAACTCTGTATGATTTTAAGTTGCAACTTCACATGCTACTAATCTAGAAATACCAAAAATGTCCATGAAAGTTTAATGAAATAAAAATACTGTGTTTTACATCTAAACAAACTAATGAAGTCATAGCTACTTCTTCCTCTAAAAATTGTTAAAGGAAATTATTAAATTATTAAAGGAAACTAACATGTTGTGTTGAACAAACACAATTTTCGAATCAATGAACATAAACAAATATCTGAATCAAAAAATACAAAATCTATGCAGTACCTTCCTCCCTCACACACTTTGAAAAATATACTTCAGAACACTTAGTATAGTGTCTTTTTAATATTAATTATTCACTACATATTTGTGGATTTGTTTTGCTCATAATTATAAAATCATTTAAATTGCGATTTCAGATTGGCATTAAAATCAAACACTGGAAAAGAAGTGTTTAAAATATTGCCATTGCTAACCATTCAAATATCTGGTCTCGCTAAGATTTCTGGTGTAAGGCTAAGTTTTCCTTGATTTTCTCTGCATCCTGTGTTTGCTGGACCTTCATTAAAAAGCTTCATCAACCTACCCAAGCCAAACCTCACCCTATACCTTAGAATTTATCTGCATTTTTCTTCTACGTATAAACCTTCTCTCCCTTCTCACCTAGTTGGGTGTCTTTCTAGCTCACACACTAGTGGCTGGTCTTTTCTCTAGGTACTCTTCCCATCCAAGAATGAACCACAGTCAGCCAGACATATAATAGATGACACCAGCCCTTGACAATGGCTTATTAGCACAAAGTTGTTCACCTGTTCCAAGTCCAGCCAGTGATAATTTTTACTCCTAGGGAATTAGAATTTAATTGCAGTGAGGGCTCTGATTGTGAACACAACCAAATGTTTGAAGTCAGAACTTTGGTGGGCCACCATTTTATCTGTGTGTAGTGAACAGCCAAGAAGAGTCGATAAGGAAAAGACAGAAGCCAACATCCTGGGAAGAGGGAAGATAAAAATTGCAGTGAATAGGCTTCTAATTCCCAGCTTCAGCACTTTTCTGAGGTTTGTGTCTATTCATGGCTTTTGGATTTGAGAGAAATCCCCTCCCCTTTCCAACAAAATTATCATTTTGCTAGTAATAGAAGAGCCAAGGAGATATTTTGAGAAAGCCAGGAATTTTGTAATCCTAAAACATTTTACTATGACTACAGCTATGTCTGGACTGGTACTATCAAAATGCAAATTTCTGTTTTACCACAAGGGCCAACAGACATGAATCGATCATTCAATAACAACCTTTAATATCAACGTATTTAAGATTTACAGAAGAAACACCCATAGGTGGGAAGTTATCCAAAATAAGTATCTAGAGCTAGAAAACAATTTTTTAAATTAAAGTCTCAAGCAACAGTTTATTCAAATAATGGAAGAAAACTGAAAAAAACGTGAACTATCAAAAGTACTGCTCACATTTCAGGTCAGCCCTTTTATTTTATCTTTAAGCACAATTAGGGTACCAGATTTAGCCAGTAAAATACAAGACACCAGTTAAATGCTAATTTCAGATTACAAATACAAAATTTTCGTGTAAGTATGGCCTATGTAATATGAGACATATTAAAAAATTATTCTGTATCTGGGACTCAGTTTTAACTGGACATCGTGTATTTAATTGGTAACCTTAAGCACAGTGAACAATATGCATCACGGGCATAAGAGGAAATAATTTATCCCTCAGAATACATTTTAAGTGGTAAGACTTGTCACGGGGAGTTAAATCCGTCAGGTTGCAAAATAGCAGCTTCTACCAAAAAATGTTATTTCAATAAATTGTATAGATGTGTTAAATGTAAATGTATTAAATGTATGACTGTTCTCTTTTGTCCCTCTTGTAGCTGGTGAAATGAAAGGACATTTTATACGTTAGCTATTAACTGTTTTTTTTTTTTTTTTTTAACTTTTGGTGTTAATAGCCATACAGAAGCCATTTTAAAAAAAAGATATATTTTCTTGAGGAGGGAATGGGGCGAAAAAAAAAAAAAAGAAGACTGATAAGGAAAGAAAATGAAAACCAAGATCAAAGACAGCATAAGAAAATTTTGAAAAAAAAAGAAAAATATTTAGAATTTTTAAAGCTTTCTGCTTGCTTTAGCTATTTTACAAACCAAATTGAATGAATGCCAAGGCAAATCGAATCATTTAGGCAGAAATTGGTAGCTAGAGCCAAAAAAGTAAAATTCAACCTGCAAATAGTCACAGGTATGGCTACCGAGATTTATATCACAGTCCAAAAACTTTGTTCTTGTCATTTATCCTCTGAGAATATCTATTCTCCCCTTTTTGTCTTTGTCTTTCCTTCTCTCTCTTCCTTCCACAAATGAAAATACACACATAAAGTGTGAAAAAAGGACTATATTCAGGAAGGCTTGGTTCAAAAACAGCAGCTAGAAAAGGAAGAAAGTCTATTCTAATGGCTGGGATTTTGGCATCTCAGTGGGTGAATTGTAGGGACTGGTAGCGGAAGCAGAGAATGCATCTGCAAAAGCTCTCCTTAGTAAGAACCAACGCAACAGCAGGTTATTAGCATGCAAAGTTGTGTTTAGGGGAATGCAACATGTCTGCCTGAATCCATGTAATAATGAACCGGGATACCAAGGAATATTAATTAAATCAGGATACATACAAGCATTGCACTTTGAACTAAAATATGATGTCTATTCAAACAATATCTTAGACAATTGAGCATAGCATAACATCTCAAATATTTTACTAGTACAATAAAGCATGACATTCTCAGAAATAATTGGGATCTTTTTCCAAACTGAGGCTGAAGCTCCATAAAGGGAAATCCCAACACCATGACTCACTTTCACTCAGTGCCTATCAAAATCCTCCTTGTGGTAGCTCTTGGAAAGATCATCTTTTTTTATGATTAGAACAGGGAATACAGGTGTCTTGCTGACTAAATTGCTCTTTCTGATGTCTGATGTACCCACCCACTATGTCAGACTCTCCAGTACTAATATGTAGGTCCCTTTAAACCAGTAGGTTACACATCAAACTTCAGGTTTGAAGCTCTGGAAGATTCTCTAAGATCACAGGTTAAAATCTCACCAGGTCCAACGCAACCTTTCATTCTTCCAGAAGGGATAAATCAACCAGCACGTACTTCACTGTGTTAGGGTGTTTCAGATGAGAACTTATAAACTTAGACTCCTTTACTTTGTAATGACATTAAAGGTCTCATGGGGTGTTTGTTCTAAGGTTTGGAGACGATCCTAAAACCTTGAGTAATTTTTGCTTATGCTTGACGTTTGCACTGTGGAATGCCTGGACATTCTTTTATGTTATTAAGGTTTTATGTATCTTATTAAATTACGAAAATTAAATTCACCTTTAGAAAGTACTTGCAGAGGTAACATTATCTGGAGCTAGGGATTCCCATGTACGTGGTATGATTGAAGCATCTTTGTTTTCCCGTTTTAAGCGTTCATCTTTTGTGTATCACATTGGCGTGTTATGCACCCTCAGCTAAAAAGCATGAAAACTGGGCCAGTGTCTGTTTTTAATAAGCCACAGCCTACTGGTGCGAGACTGACTTCCTAGAGTCATGACGTATAACACAGTTAGGCCTCTGGTGACTTCTGTATGCAAGACCCCAAAGACTTTTCGAAGACTTTAATAAAGTTACTCTCATTGCCCTGTGTCTGATCCAGTCTGCCTGTATTACCCCCTGCTCTGCACTATATTATAAACATTCATCTTTTGATTTCAATTCCTCTTTTCATGACTTTTTTTTTTAACTTTCTTGCTTTTAAACCACCATTTCCTCCATTGTTTATGATTAGTTGATCTGTCTTTCTGGCAAACACACAATAAACAAGGAGAACTGAGGCGGGACAGCTGGTGAGTGTGTGGAGATGAATTCTCATCATCAGCATTCAGATGTTGCCCCTGGATGAGTTTAGAGTTCGTTTTGAGAAATCTGAGAGCTATCTATAATGCTTTGTGTCACAGGTTTTTTGCTTCATTTTTTTTCTTGTTTGATTGAAGGCCGCTGAGAGGGTTTATTTTCATTTCATGATGAAGCATGATCCTGTGGGATCATTTCATCAGAAAAATTTCCCACACCCTGGTTCACAAATCCCACAGGGAAGGTGTCCTGTTGGAAACATCCCCCAAAATTTTGGAAAGTGATAGAAAATATGACTTTACACTTTAGGTGAGATTATATAAAGAAACCTCTATATGAAAACCAACCTTACTCCATCCCTGAAATATCTGAATATTGCTCCTGGTAAGTCTTTTACAAACCCCAAAATGGAGATGTTCCTCTATCCTATTCAGTTTCTTTAACATGCTTACAGCCCTGTGGAAACCCCTCCTCCTTTCTCTTCACATACCATCATAATTAATTCCATCAGCTTCTTCCAACGTGCACATCTAAATTTTATTTTCATGGAAGTTAATAGCTCTGTAATAGAACAAATGCAGGGAGTAGTTCCTGTGAGTGGAAATACCACATTTTTATGTACCCAAATGAATCTCCCCTCTCTGTGTTTAATGTGACCTATGTTCTCTGCCAGAAATCTTAATATCATCTCATTCATCACTCAGGTTGCTTAGTCTCCTTTGTCTATCTTGTTCATTTTTTCCTCAAATCACTTGCTGATAGAGCCTAATTATAACTATAGTGTGTCCCTGTTTTTTGGTTTTACATATTGTTTTTGAAAAATAGGACAACTCAGATGAATACATTTTTGTTATTCCATTTGGATGTTGAGTTCTAAGTAAATATGATGCAATGTAACATTTTAGAGTTCCATGACCTGGATAAACATCAGACAGATGTGTGCATGAACCCACATGCATGTGCACGCACATGCACGCACACACACACACTTGCGCG